>NW_019154100.1:18329730-18438988 GCF_002288905.1 Enhydra lutris kenyoni | reverse complement strand
TTCCTTCCTTCCTTCCTTCCTTCCTTCCTTCCTTCCTTCCTTCCTTCCTTCCTTCCTTCTTTCCTTTTTTTTAAGATTTTATCTATTTATTTGACAGATTGAGAGAGAGAGAGAGAGTGTGTACAAGCAGGGGGAGTGGCAGGCAGAGGAAGAAGCAGACTCCCCGCTGAGCAGGGAGCTGGACCCCAACTTGGGGCTCAATCCCAGGACCCTGGGATCATGACCTGAGCTGAAGGCAGACACTTAATGACTCTGCCACCCACGTGTCCCATCTTTCTTATTTCTATAGCTCTTTATTCTCTGGGCATTGTAGTGATGCTATCCCTTGGACAATACATGACTTTGGAGGATGCTGTTATTTTCTCACAGCAAGAGAAAAAGAAGACTTCAAAAGCTCCCCTGCCAGCCTCTTTTCCGCAGGAATACTCCAGTCTGCCTGCCAGCTTCATACAAAGCCACCCTGCCCTGCATCCACCCAGGTTTCTCCGTGTTGACATTAGTCCATTGGACCCATTCTTCCTTTCCCTTCCTTACTTAAAGTCCAGAGCACTGAGTTTGGACAATAGCTTCTTGGTGGTGGAATGCCCCCCATCAATTCAATGGGTGTGCATCCCTGACCACTCCCACTGTCTTGAGAGCACCAAACAGAGGAACATTAAGCCCCTCACCCTCATACCTCAGGGATCTGCCTGTGGGTTGAAAAAAAGCCCTGCCGGAATCTTCATTATTTGATCTTCTCCATCTCTTAGTATAATCACTTTCCTCGGTTTCTGTATTACATATGAGTTCTGCATTACATATGAGTTCAGCCTTTTCTTTTTGGAGAAAGAATAGAGCTGGATAAAATGACTAGCTCCCAAGAGGTAAATTTCCTTCTTACATTAACCCTTTATGAGACAGGCATTCCAGGAGCACAAAAGACTTTACTCAAAGTAGAAACAGAGAAGACACACAAGACTTAGAAAATGACTGTTCTCTGTCATGTCTAATGCATAGTTGGTCCAATACAAGGCTTTCAGTACTGTGGGACATAAAGGAATTGCAAAGCTGCAAAGCCACAAAGCCTAGAGTGGATGACAAGTTGGCAGAGTTACTAGGAAAACAGCCTTGATGACATCTGGATCTCTTTCAAGCACACGACAGTACATCAGGCAGACAAAACTTTCCACTTTGTCTACTTTCATTTAAAACTGTTATATTTTACAAGGACTGAATATAATGAAAAGGAATGAACACTAATAATAGCTCACATTGAAAATACTCATAAAAACTTTTGCAGAAACCCTGCCACAACATCTACATTATCACAGTCTGAATACTGAGGGTGAATTTAATACAATTCACTAGTAATCCTAATAAGCCATAAATTAACTGCACTAAAGTATTCCCATTTGTCTTCACAGTTCATATTCTGATAGCAGCAGTTTCTGAAGAAAGGCATTCAGTTGAGATATCCACAGATTTGCAAATCTCAGGAGCCTGAACAATTAGTGGAATAAATAAGTGTATGAATGATGCTTTGTTAATTGGGTTGAAGTGATCAAGAAGCATGATGAGCACTGGGTGTTATATGCAACGGATGAATTACTGAACTCTGCATCTGAAACAAATGGTGTACTCTATGTTGGCAAATTGAATTTAAGTTTAAAAAAAGCTTAATGCATGAATATACATAATCATTTTTATAATACTATAACCCTGCTGTGCATACCACTTTGAACTCTATTATTTTCACATAAGAGATTATAAGTAGTCATCCTTTTAAATCATGAATTTTAAGAATACAAACCATGGATGCACTGAATTTTAAGCCATTATTAATTGGACACTTGTTTTTAAAATTTCATGACTATCTATACACTCTTGATCAATTTTTAATAAATGAATATTTGGGCATATGTTTCAGGATTCCTATTGAGTAAATTCCTGGCAATGGGAATGCTGGATCAAAGGATGAGGCTTTTGAGACATTTTGCCAAAATCTCCCCCAAAATGGTTGTGTGAACAAACACTCTCATCAGCAATGCATAAGTATACACTTATAAGGTGTTCCTTATGAATACCTCAGTGCTTTGTATTATCATCTAGATAATCTCATATAGCAACTTTGTAGAAAGAACCTCTTTGGATGCTAATCAAAATGTTACTATGATGACATCTAGAGAGGTAAAAAATAAAAAAATCATATAAACTCAAAAACACCCACACAAGAGGAGCCGACTCGTATTCACCACGTGGACAGAATGCTATTAAAATTCTAAGAAAGATCTGCAGCTATTCCCTATTTCTCTTGGAGGATAAACTCTGGATAAAGATGAAAAGCTAGTTGCTTTGTGAAGTTGTTTTCAAATTTGATTACCTAAGACATGCAGATGTAATCAGTCATCCCATCACATTAACACACGTAATAGATTGAACGTTGGGCAAGAGTGAGAATTCAGAGGGAAGAAAAATGATCCCTGGGGTCAAGATACAAGAACTGTCTTAGCAAGACTTGAAGTCTAGACATGACAGATTAATTATAAGACCTGTTTCAAACCTTAAGTACAGGTTCATTCTGGCTGTAGAGTCAAAATCATAGGAAATCAATTGCTCTCAAATGATTTGGTTTTGGATATTGGTTATTGGTAGAATAATCTAGTAATTTTCAAACTTTGGTATAATGGAAAGAATATAAGAAGAAAAGTCAGGAAGTGTTTAGTATCCTAGCTCCAGTACAAATGACATGGGGGAGTGGGCACACTTTAGTAACAACAGCTAACTTTCATTTAGCACTTCTTCTACTTCAGCCTTGTGGAGCCTATGCATGCATTCTCATCTAATCCTATAATATCTGTAGATCCTATTCTGTATCCTCCACCCCCTTTTTTATAGATGGTAACACTAAGGCTGAGCGTTCATAGGCTTAGTCCAGCAGCACTGAGTCATTGAGTAATAGATACCCACTGCCTGTTTGCCTCCAGAACCCATGGGCTTAACTAGGGCTCAAGTAGCTCATTTGAAAAATGGGAGCATTTAGGGAGTTAGACTACATGTTTTCTAAATTCCCCTCTAACTCTAAAATTACCTTTTCTTTCACTTCCTCCCCCACCTTTTTAAAAGAAAAAGACCATTCCTCTGTTCACAGAATCAGTAAGGGCTGAAGATGTCATTTAAACCTCCTAGTTATATTAATAATGCTAAAATATTAATAAAACTACTAAGATATAATTCATATAAAGTATATAATACAATGGCTTTTAGTATACTCGCAGAGTTGTACAATCATCACCACAATCCATTTAGAACATTTTTATCACTCCAAGAAATCCATTTCCCCTCCAGCCTCTATTTGAAACCCAGCCCTAGGCAACCACAGTCTATTTTCTGTCTCTATGAATTTGCCTACATTGGAAATTTCATATAAATGGAATCATACAATATACGGCCTCTTGTGACTACCTTTTATTTCACTTAATATATCATCTTCAAGGTTCAGTCATTCCATAGCTTAAATAAGTACTCTTTCCTTTTTATATTAAATAATATTTCATTGTATGGGTATACCACATTGTGTTTATCCATTCATCAGTTGATAGATAATTGGGTTGTTTGCATTTTTTGGCTCTTTGGGTATTGTTGCTAAAAGCATAAGTGTACATGTTTCATGTGAGCCATTTTCATTTCTCTTGTGTACACATCCATGAGAAATACTGGGTCATGTAGTAACTCTATGTTTAACATCTTGAGGACTTGCCAGTGTATTTTCTAAAGCATCTGAACTATTTTACATTCTTACCAATAGCTGGAGAGTTCCATTTTCTTCACATCTTCCCACCATTCGTCATTGTCTTTTTGATTATAGGTACCCTAGTGGGTATAAAGTGGCATGTCATTGCAGTTTTGATTTGCATGTCCCTTATAGCTAATAATGTTGAGCATTTTTTTCTTATGCCTATCTTCCATTTGCATATCTTCTCTGGAGAAATCTGTATTCAATTCCTTTGCTGATCTCTTGAGTTGTCTTGATTATAGAATAGGAAGCACTCTTCATATATTCCAGAGACAAGTCTTTTAAAAGATCTGATTGGCAAACATTTTCTTCATTCTATAGGTTGTCTTTTCATTTTCTTGGTAGTGTCCTTTGAAAGATAAAAAGCTTTTAATTATGATGTCTAATTTATGTATTTTTTTCTTTTTTTCATACTTTTGGTGTCATATCCTAGTATTGGTTGCTTAATCCCAAGTCATGAAGATTTACCACTTCATATTCTTTTAAGGGTTTTATAGTTCTAGATCTTACATTTAGATGTTTGCTTCATTTTGAGTTAATTTTTGCAGAGGGTATTAGGTAGAGGTCTACCTCATTCTTTTGTGTATACATATATAGCTGTGCTAGCACCAACTTTTTGAAACAACTATTCTTTCCTCACTGAATTATCTTAGCATTCTTGTTGTCTACCTTGTTTTTGATTTGTAATTTTTCATGTCCACTTATTCACTTTGTTTCTTACTGCACTTTCAATTGAATTATAAGTCCCTTGAATTGAAGGACCATGTGTTACACATGCCCCACCCTCAATATCTGGCAAAGTACTGAGTCTGTAATAGGCACTTAATAAACACTTCACTGGTTGATTGGTTGGTTGATAAAAGGAATTGAAGATATCACAGGGACAAAGGAAATAAGCCAGGAGGTTATGGAGATAAAAGTTGTAAATTTCATTTTACATTAGTGTGTCTCAACTAATATTTGGAAATGCTTAAATAGTATTTAGAAAATACTATTTGGAATATTTGGAAAATAATGCAAATTAATATTCTATTAAGAGTCATTTCTAGGGGTACCTGAGTGGCTCAGTCATGTGTCTGCCTTTGGCTCAGGTCATGATCTCAGGGTTCTGGGATTGAGGCCAAAGTCAGGCTCCCTACTCAGTAGGGAGTCTGCTTTACCTTCTCCCTCTCCTTGCTGCTCTCCCTGCTTGTGCTCTCTCTCTGTCTCTCTCTCTCTCTCTCTCTGTCGAATAAATAAATAAATAAATAAATAAATAAAATCTTTAAAAAAAAAGAAAAGTCATTTCTAAATCATTATATTCAAATATATTGCTATGTTGGTAATATTTGCTATTGTGGGAATTCCTTTATAATATTTAATCTCCAAAATCCATTCAAGACAAGGAGTCAATTTCTTTCATGTACATTCTTATTTAAGTATTGTGTATACAATTAATTATATTCTGATCCTATCCCCACTTGTGTGCTCATTAATTACATAGCCAATAGCTTTTTTTTAAATTAATTATTCAATATATTAAGCCAAACCACCTATAGACATCAGTTGGAATTAAAAGAAACCAATTTTAAAACACCGCGTCCCTTTATTCATTGCAAACACATTTCTTCTTGATACTAAGTTCATGTTGTAAGCCTCAGAGAATTTGAGAAGTAGAAAAAGAAAAAGCAGATTTCTGCCTGACCTACAAACATGAAACATAAAAGAAAAAGTTCTGGTTTTCCTCCATTAAATGAATATTAAGTTAATCTAATCTAAGACTCATTTTTTTAGTTAAGGTTTATAAGCAAGTCTCTAAAAAATGCAAATTGTATAATAGACTCTTGGATTTTTCCTGTCCTTTTCCTTCATCTTATTAATCTTACAAGAAATATCATATATGTCTTTCAGAACATTGAATTGAGTGGAATTGTTTTGAGTAAAGAAAACAAAGCTCCATATAAGTGTTTAACAAAATTATGAAAAAAATTTGGAAAGAAGTTTGAGAAATTAAGGCTCTTCTTTCACTATTTGAACCGATGACTGTCAAATTTGAAACAATGGCTTTCATTTTTACATAACATTTTTTAAAAATTTGAAAGTATGCAAAAGTGTAATTCTATAAAATTATGTATGCAAATATAAATACAGGAAAATAACATGTATATATATATATATATATATATATATATATATATATATATATATATATGAAAGACCTGAAGGCCCAATCAGTTTACTTAGGCAATTCCTTTTGTTATATATACATGAAAATCCATATGTATTTTAATTCTTCTAGATCTGAAGAGGTCAAATGAGGAAATTTTGATTATGATGAAATATTTGGCCTACATCAGGAAACACAAACAAAAATTAAGTCAATGATCTAAATATTTGTTAGGAATCTCTGTTTAAGAGTTGGATTTGCATGTATCTCATATTTCTTTGGTTATTAATTTAATTACCCTTTCACCTAGCTTAGCCATCCATATCAAGTAGCCATCAGTACATAGCAAGTAGCTGATGAAGATTTTGTCTATGGTAGATGAATCTTTTAGACAGCAAACATTACAGTGGGATTTAGGAAACATTAACCTTTTTGTACCTTGCCAAAGCAATAATTAAAATGAATGGAAGCTGTTTATGTTAATAGCTGTCATTTCTTCTTCAACAAAGAACTTTGCCTGTTTACCACTATCAGAAAATCTCATCTCCTAAGAGAAGACTGTGTTTTCCCACATATCTAGTGTTTTTTTTTGTTGTTGTTGTTGTTTTTGTTTGTTTGTTTTTTGATTCAGGAAGAACTCCTAAAAGGGTAATCCAAAAGAACATGTACTTTGAGGAAGTCTGGCAACATCATGCACTCTAGCCACTGCCCAAATTCATGGAAATTTCAGGAAAAGCCAGTTCAATACTTTTTCTAATTTTTGTCTCTTTTAGTATCTAACTAAGATTAGGATTCTTATTTTTTATCTTCCTCTAGCATCTCTACACCAACCTTCAGATTTCAGAAGGCCAGCAAACATGCTCCATCAAATATTTGAAAGGCAAACCTCGATTTTTATCTAAATAACTAAAAAGGTGTAGCATTAAAAAGTAAAAGGAACATCTGTTTACTGCTGGTTAGAGTAGTGGACTTCTATCCAATTTAAATGGTCATCAGTAGAAACTAGTTGTCTGAGAAGCTGAACATGCAAGAGTCATGAAAGCTTTCACTCCAGATGTTTTGATGACTATAAGCTGTAGGGTATGCGTCTAAATATTATGAGAGAGGAAAGAATACTGAGGCACATGTGAAATATAGATTACTGAGTGATGAGGAAAAGTGCACAAGGTATTACAGATCCCCACACCATGTTCCTAAACTATATTTATTTCATTCTCAAACCCCAGGTGGTAGAGTGAAACTGAGGCTCCAATAAACATTATGGTGTGCTTGAGAACCAAGACCATATAATTGAAAAGTCATGATAATACCCAGGTTCCCAACTTCTGGTCAGTGTTGTTCCTCTTATTTTTCCAAGAGTGTTATTATGAAAATATATGAACATGGAGGTCAGAGAAAATTACACAAATGTCCCTTATGTATGTGAAAAGGTGTTTGATTTCAGTATAACAAAAGAAATTCACAGAGATATCCTCTCTCAGTCATCAGACTGGCAAAACCAAATGTATAATAACAAACTCTGTTGGTGAGACTATAGGGGAAAAGGTACTCTCATATACTATTGGTAGGATGAAATACGGCACAATGCTGTGAAGGAGAGTTGGCAAAATTAATGTTCAGATGTACAGATACGTTTATACTTGAACCAATCCTACTTTTTAGAATCTAACTTAAAAATACACCCATGCATGTCCAAAATTACCTATGAACAAAGTTTTTCATTTGGGTATTATTTGTGCAACAAAAGTGAGAAATAACTCAAGTATTAACAATATGGAGTTGCCTGAATTGTAATACATCCATACAATAGAGTAATATGCAACAATAAAAAGTAAGGAGGACTATCTATGTACTGGTAAGGAGAGATCTTTGGGATATATTCCCTAATGAAAAGCAAGATACACACACACACACACACACACACACACACACGCACGCACGCACACACTGTACCTTGTTTTTATATGTATATACACAGAATTTTATATATGAAATGGGGAAATATGTATGTTGCAAAAAGAACCTTGGAGAAATGAGCAAAAAGCTAATGAAAAGAGTTAATTACAGTTAAAACTCATCAACCTTCAGAGTGAATTTCCAATTAATAAAAAATCCAAGTTTAGACTAAAACATGCTAAGAAGAAGCTAGGGGATAAATCCAGAGATCTTTTATCTTCAAGGAATGACATGAAAACAATCTATATTGTCCTAGACTAACTGAGGCTTATGGGACATGATAAACATAATAATGTGTAGTTTTAGATTGGATCTTGATTTTGGACAAAGCAGGGGAATCTTGGAGATAATAGATGATAACTGGGTATAAAATGAAATTAAGAAATTATTAATTTTGCTAGATATAAAAATAGTTATAGTGGCTATGTAGGAAAATATGTTTATTTTGAAGAACTGTACACTGAAATTATTAGGGGTGTATCGTGACATCTAGAATTCTTTTAAAAATGCTTCTGGGGGTGCCCAGGTGGCTCAGTGGGTTAAAGCCTCTGCCTTCAGCTTGGGTCATGATCCCGGGGACCTGGGATTGAGCCCCACATCAGGCTCTCTGCTCCATGGGGAGCCTGCTTCCTCCTCTCTCTCTGCCTGCCTCTCTGCCTGCTTGTGATCTCTGTCTGTCAAATAAATAAATAAAGTCTTTAAAAAAATGCTTCTGTATAAAACAATTATTTTCTTAAAGAGATTTAGCCTGATCCTTCCTGGATCTGACTCCAGTTTACTTTTCTAGTTTCATCCAGGCACATGGTAAAATAATAAATACCACTTGTAACTTTACTACCATTTTAACAATAACTCTTTCAATCTTTCAGGATTAAGTAAACTTATTTTAACAAATGAGAAAGTTTTGTTTCAGATCAGGAATATTTTTAACCTGAAGTTCTTGAATGGACCTAAGGGTGCTTGAGAAACATGTATGTGTGTTTGTGTGTGCATGTGCATGGGAATATGAATTTATCTTGGATGAGTTTTATGGCTTTCATCAGATTATCAGAGGGACATGTGACACAAAAAGTTATTAGGAATGTTAAGAGGTTTGTCAGTTTTATTTGTACAACTCACTGGCCTGTAGCCTTTAAAAGAAAAATGCATAGCTGCTCCAAGAGTCTTTAAAATAATTGAATCAAATTAAAATATTACACATGAAGCTCATGGTTTTCCTCATTGAACTTTTGGCCTCTTTACAGATGATGTTTCCGTTTATATTTTTCCACTGCTTGCTGAGGATTAAGTAATTCCTGAGGGTTATTCTTTCATATACATTCACATATGTTATAAACTATGCCTAGTTTTTAGACAATGGAGGGATGACAGTTGATTAAAGGGTCTTGTCTTTGAGGCCTTGGAAAAGAAGGATCATTTAATCCTAAACCATTTAATGCCATGTATCTGGCATTAAAGCCTGAATGTTTACTTGATGTTAGATTAAAGTAAACTTCCATGGACATGCTAAAGGCTGAGCCACCCAGGGAATTCCTATAAGGATAGGACAAGTGTTACGGAGAGAAGGAAAGACACATGTGCTGGGCTGGCCCCATGGCATGCAGCCTGAACAGCTCTGCCTGGGGTTCCATGCTGAAAAGGGCCTAGTGCCTGCTTTACTGCTTGGCTCTCACTGCCTTGAAATTCTTAGCCATTTTTTGACCAAGGTTCCACATTTTCATTTTGCTCTGGGACCCACATGTTATGTAGCCGATCCTGTGTATGTGGCTTGTCTCTGGGCTTATCTGTGGAGCTGACTGTAGTTCTGCTCAACTTGTTTCTTACTCAGCTATTGCTGCCCCCAGTTTCCTTCCTGCAGATAAGGGCTGAGGTTGGCCTGCTCCACTTACTAGAGCAGTACAAAAGCCATGAGCGAGCACCTTATAGGTTTGGGGAATGTGAGGGAGGGTAGGCCAAAAGACTTTGGTTGAGCAGAAAAAGTTCATCTAAACATTCTATCACTAATGTCATGGTAACTTTATTCAATTCATGTAACTTTCACTGACAATGCAGTGAATTTTGTGGTAATCCCCATCATTCTGTTGGTTCTGACATCCACGTGTTAGAAGAGGGCCGTCATCTGTTGACAGAAATAGTCTCAGGTTCCTCCATGCACTTGAACTAAAAATGGTACTGAATGGTGCTCAGTCTGGCAATTCTGATATTTTCTGTCCAAAAACTGAAAAGCATTACTTTTCTAAATACAGTTGAAAACAAACAGATTTTTTTTAGATAATATAAAGCAGGTAGGTCTTAGGTGTAATTTGCATATAAAATGCAATGTGGCTTTTAAGTTTTTGAAAAGTATAAAAACTACCTTTAATCCCACTACGTTTTGATTTTTCCTTGTGCTTTATATGTGCATGTCTGCGACCGTATAGTTTACAGCCTTTTTCATTTAACTTGCACTTTTTTATTAGCTTCCCCTTATTTTCAATGGCTAATATTCTATCTAATCATTTCACTATTGTTGGAGAGTTTTGACAAGTCAACATTTAAAGACCTGTCTCAATACAAACAACGTTATGGGGGGTTTGGTTTGGTTTGCCTTGGTCTTGGGGGTTTTTTGCCACAAATTTGTAGCTTACCAGAGCTGCTTTGTAGAGTTGTGTTGTGCACAGCCTGCTCAAGGGAGCTCAGCGGCACCCAAAGACTTTGTTCACTGGCCACTTGTCTGATTCTAGTGTCATTGTGATAAATTGTATTGAGTGTTTCAGCAGGGAAAGAACTCATGATAAATGGGGTAGACATCTTTATTTTTTTTTCCCAAGGGGTGGACACATAGTAGCAATAGCAATAATAACAATAATAATAATAATAAATGATAATAATAGTAAGAGTGACTGCTGATTGCATATGGTAATAATAATAATTATTATAACATTATGCTATAATGGTTAATTACCATTCATGAGACACTGTGCTAAATGTTTGATGTGTTCCATCTCATTCAATGCCCCCGGCAACCTGGGAAGTAGAAGCAATCATCCACTATTTGTAAAAGAGTAAAGTGGGATTTAGCAAAACGAAGCGAAGGGCTCAAGGTTATGTACCTAGTAAATGATGCAGCAGAATTTCAACTTAGGCCAGAGGAATCCAGAGACCATGTTCTGAAGCACTGTTGAGCCCTTCCTCCACCAGAGAAGCCATTTGAGATCCACTCTCATTAAGAAATGGGAGGTTCGGAGGGTGGGGGAGCGGAGGGATAAATTGGGTGATGGGCATTAAGGAGGGCTCTTGATGTAATGAGCACTGGGTGTTATATGCAACTGATGAATCACTGAATTCTACCCCTGAAACTAATAATACACTATATGTTAACTAAACTGAATTAAAATAAAGGACAAAAAAAAAAAAAAAGACAACACTTCTATCTTCATATGTTACTTGAAAAGGGAAAAAAAAAGGAATTAAGAAGTTCTGGCTTTTTCATCTGTCTGTGGAGTGAATGAAACAAACCCCAAATCATTCCCTGAAAGTGATTCTATTGTTTTTATGTTTTAACTATTGTTTTAAAAATACAATGATTGCTTCATTTTAGCTGTGGAAATTTCATGCTCAGCAAACAACCATTCTTCAGGTAGGATTTCAAAGGCTCATCAATTGTGGACCCTTGTTGTTGGCTGTCATGAAAGAGAGAAGAACTGAAGAAGGAGGTAACAGACAAGTCTAGGATATCTCTTCTCTTTCTGAGAAAATGGTGTACTGTTTCTTATTTACTACAAAGCATCAACATGATCTCTACTGTTCATATATGTTTGGCATTTAAAATATGCTATTTAATAGTCTGAACACCTATCTTACTGCTTTATGTTTAATTACCTGGTTGTTTCACAATTTGTGGCTGATTTAAGAAGGCACGAAACATGCCAATATTGAAAATCACGCAGGGACACCTGGGTGGCTCAGTTGGTTAAACATCTGCCTTCGGCTCAGGTCATGATCTCAGGGTCCTGGGATCAAGTTCAGCATCAGGCTCCTTGCTCAGCGGGGAGCCTGCTTCTCCCTCTTCCTGCTGCTCCCTGTGATTGTGCTCCTTCTCTGACAGATAAATAAAATCTTAAAAAAAAAAAAATCACACAAACAACATCTCCTACATAAAAAATAAAAGAGTACTTAAATACTATACAGTAGGGGCGCCTGGGTGGCTCAGTGGGTTAAGCCTCTGCCTTCGGCTCAGGTCATGATCCCAGGGTCCTGGGATCGAGCCCCGCATCGGGCTCCCTGCTCAGCGGGGAGCCTGCTTCCTCCTCTCTCTCTCTGCCTGCCTCTCTGCCTACTGTGATCTCTCTCTGTCTGTCAAATAAATAAATAAAATCTTTAAAAAAAATTAAAAAAATTAAATTCTATACAGTAAAAAATCTAATCATTATTCAAATGCAACCTGAAATTCTCTAATACAGGATTCTCTTTTTAAGATTTTACTTTATGCAGACAGTAAGTAGGAGAGTAAATTTTAAGAAAACTCCTTGGGAGACAATTCTGATGTGAGGATATTGCTGTAACTGTGAGGCTGATGAATGTGGAGAAGGAGGCAGCTGTATTTTTTCAGCTCTCATTCTCCTAATTTTACCAGTTCTGTAGGTGAGCATGACTGGGTAACCAGATGCCAAAGACAGAACAAGTTTTTTTTGTTGTTGCTTTGTTTTGTTTTAATTTCCAAAAGTGCTTTAAAACACATGCTCCATAAAATCATCTGAGGAATATGGGTTTGTATGTAGTATCAGCAGAATGAGAAAGTTCCATCCCTTCTCATCCTGTGAAGACACAGGTAAGTCCCAACAGCAGAGAACTCCTGAAAAGCTACCATGTAATATAAGAAAGAAAAATTATGTCAGTGGAACCTCATTTTCCAATAGAAAATATTAATTAATAAGGGTTTCTATTATTAACCAAGTTTAAAAAACAATAGCAAATGATATCTCCATACTATGCATTTTTAATTGTTATGTATATTATGGGCAGAATGTAGTAATTAATTGGATATATCTTATGTATGTTGATGATTCCTTAGTGATTAGAGAGTTGTGATTTCTCGAGACTTCTTTTTGCATAAACTTAAAATCATTTTATGATTTTCGAGAAACTGATCTAGGGACTCTGTCTTACTGCCTGTTTTCAATAAAAGAAAAAAAGTCCTTCGCAAGGATAGGCTTTAGGGATAAAGTTCTCAATTTCCAAAGTCTCAGTGTGTGACTGTGCTCTCCATTCGGCTGCCGTCTTTATTTACGTGATGGCTTCCAAAAGTATAACTGACTATGGATTAAATAGAACTGCTTTGTATAGACCACTGTATGCATTATGCCATGTTCATGAATTTTGATGCTGAAATACTTTTGGATTTTGTTACTATATAAATAGTATCAGATTCAAGTTTACTAACTTTAGGACCACTTAAAGCATGAGTATGATTAGATCATATAACCACAATATTCTTCATACTCTGAATTTGCTAAAACCTCGATGCACACTGATTCTTCTACAACAAGGAAGGAAGAAGGAAAGGCATTGGCTGGAGTCCCAAGATGCAAGCCTCCAAAGGCAGATGCACCCTCTAGTATAGAGGAACAACACCTTAGCCGTGCTAACCTCATCATCCTTTTGGAGACTTAGTTCCATATTATTCATGGCTTGTCTCTGGCCGCAGCTCTTTGTTTCACATTGTGTATTTTCTCTTGATCTCCAGTAATCCTCTCAGTTTAGGAGCACCACCCTTTGCCCAGTCACTCAAGCCCAGAACCCTTTCCTTTGCCTCACCTACCACACATCAGTCCAACAGTGGGTCCTGTACAGAGGCACCTTCTAAACATTTCTCTATCAGCCGTTTCATCTTCAGCCATGACTATCCTGCCCTGTTTCTAAGGCTTATATTAGTTCTTGCCTGAACTATCTCAAACCCCCTCCTGACTCTTTCTCAACCTGAAGCCTTTTTACTCTTTAGTCTTCTCTACTTCCCTATGATCGTGAACTTTCCAAAGTGTAAATTTTATCATGACTTTTTAATAATTCCCCTTTGCTCTCACATTCCTTAGTAAATAATCTAGTAACTCCTATAAACATGGATCATATCAAACAGCCATAAGAAATGTGTGTGCTTAATGTAATGTTTACAGTTTCCTTGGCATGCAGATTCCCTACCACAGCATGCTGGGAAGTGCAATGTCCTGTCTTCACACATTCACGCTCCTTGCGCTCAGCTTGGGCACTCTCCTCGGTGACGTCTGTCCCTGAATTAGGTACTCCTTTATCTCTTCTCCCAGATGGTCTTTCTTTATTGCTCTGTTTTTTTGCTTGTTTCTTATCTATGTAGGCTTCTAGAAATAAAGAAACCAGAAGTTCCTATACTATGTCCTGGTCACTATAATGTATAATGTATACCCAGTACCTAGCATAATACTGGAACATTAAAAAAAAAACAAACAAACAAAAAAAAAAACCAACACTTATCTGCAGAATAAAGACACAAATTTATGACTTCAGCTGTTGGCCCCTACTTCTAGTTCTTAAGTTGCCTGGAAAGGAGAAGTTATGGCAGAAGTGGGGATAAAGGGAAAGAATACAATGTAGTGTACTCCTAGGTACTGTCTGCATTATTTTTTCTAGTCCTCACAATATCCTGTGAGGTAGGTATTAGGATTCCAAAGAACAAGTTCAGAGGCACTGGGTTACCTGCCCCAGGTCAGCTGAGAGTTAAATTCTGATTTTCATGTCTCAGAAGCCTACATCCTTCCCACTACACTACACTCTGCTTCCTTAATATTTTTTTTTCTCTTGAAGGACAGAAAAATATATTTAGGATTAAGGCTGAAACTATTCCAAAACAGCATTTTCTCTTTAAGAAATGTATAATAAAGCTTCTTTGCCAGATTTTTAAAATGATGGTTGCATGAGAGAACCAGAGAAGCATGGGAAATGATGTAATCAAGTTGACATTTGTAGACTGAATTAGATTAGATCAGTCCATGAGTGCCTTTGAAATGCTGTTTTATAATTTTTAATGACTTATTTTTGCATAATTAACAGGTAAAAGATAGTTACAGATATTTTTCTAGTTTGTTAGACATGAATGTAACTTGCATTTTTCATCAATGGTCAGTTTTTCCTTTTTTATGCATTGTATAGCTTTCATACAAAAACCTCATCACTTCCAAGGAATCTCTGTATTTGCAGAATATGGATCAAGTTGAATAAAGTGTGGAACTTTACCTTACCTTTTATGACTGTATTTTTATATTCCAGTAAGTAGATGAAAGAGCTGAATAATTCATTATAGCATTAGACCAGTGATTGATTCAGACCAGAGTTCTGATGCCAAAAGAAATCCCATTCAATGGGCTTTGGTGGATGGAGGAAGGGATGCTGCTACCTGTCTTGAAAAATCTCTTAATGATTACCTGTACTCCAGAGCTATTCAGGTTCTTGCTGATACTAAAATTCTCAAATCCTCTAAAATACAACATGCATTGTTCAATTTTCTGTGTTACTCACAAAAAGAGGGAGCACAGAAAAACATAAGTAAGAAAAACAGAATTATGTAATTGCATCATTTAGAATAAACATCTTCTATCATTTGTGTCCTTCCAGGTTTTTTCTTTTCTTGTGTTTTTCCAAAACGTGTCTTTCCTAAACAAACCATAATGCCCTTTCTAGGTCAGTTAATTTTCATGTGACAATGGACCATGGTTATTACTGTAGCATTCAATATTCTCCCACAACACTTTTTGAAGCTTGTATAGTACTTCATTATATGAATATTTTGTTATTTACTTAGCCAGTTCAGAATTATTGAGAATTTAGATTATTTCCAATTATTTTGGACTTTTCAATGCTGGTTTGAAGCTTTAAGACAGTAATATTGGAACATTTGCAATATGTTCCAATATATCCAATATCGTTGTCCAAAATATCCAATATATTGCAATATGCAATATAATTGGAACTGGATGCAATAGATACCCCCATAATATTTAATGATATACTAATTAGATTAAGAAAAGTGCCAACTAACTATAAAATGACCTTCTTCAGGGATGTCATTTTTTTCATAGGTCCATTCATTAATTCTTCTATTTACCACTATTCTACAAGAATCCACAATCTACACTCTGTCACCAATAAAATTAAGCAGAATAGGGCCCACGGGCAGTTCAACTGGTAGAGTAAAATGTGATACTTCTTATAATGGGAGTGTAAAAGATGCCATAAGGGAAATTTGCCATCAAGGAAACACAAATTGAAACAATAATAAGATACCACTATACACTCAAGAGAATGTTCAAGATAAAAAAAGGACAGATAATCATACCAAGTATTGGAGAGGAGGGTTGGAAAAGAGCTCTCCTACACAGCTGGTGGGAGTATAAATTGGTACCAACATTTGAACACTTATTTGCCAATATCTACCAAAGCTCAACAGTGGTATACTCCTCCAAAAAGCAATTCTATAATTAAACTAATAGAAATTTATATATACATACATATATATATATATATAGAAAATATATATATCTATATACATATGCAAAGACATGCACAAGAACATTCCCTTGAGCAGTATGCATGACAGCTTGAAGTTAAAAACAACATTAATGTCCATCAAGAATATAACAGAAACACATTGTATATATTTCACAGTGGAAGGTCAGATGACAATATAAAGATGCTATGTGTTATGGACATCTCTTAAAAAAATAGGGTTGCTATATAAAACACAATTAAATACTGTTTATATAAATATTGTTCAATATAAAGTGCAACAAAACACACCCAGTTAAATGTTACATGAGACATGGCTATACTAAAAATATTAATTATCAAAAATTCTATTTTTCTTTCCCAAATCTTGCAACTCTACTTACAAAAAGTACTCAATTAAAGAAGCAAGACACAAAAGAGTACATACCAAATAATTACCCTTCCACAAAATCTAAAACCAGGTGAAAGCGCTTTTGTGGTGTTAAGAATCAATTTAGGGGTAATTTTTGGAGAGAGGTAATGAGAGGACAGGAGCACTAGGGTGATTTGGTAAAGAATAATGCTGTATCTCTTGACTTAGGTAATGGTTACCTGTATTTACTTTGTTAAAAAATTAAGCTGTAAATTTGGATTTATTTTGTTTTACTTTTTGGAATATGTATTCTACTTTATTAGTTTATTTTTAAATTTCATGATCATATGTGTATGCCACAAAATACTACTTTGGAGAAAAGTTGATGGTGAATTAGGGAGAAGCCAGGCTGTTACTAAGAGACTGAGGTACTAGGATAAGGGTACTAGGAGGTACTAGGTATCCTGAGGTACTAGGATAATTATGGAGAAGAAAGAACAGAGTGTGCATATATTTAGTTGGTAACATTGGCAAAAACTTAATAATTAATAGCATATTTAGGAATAATTAAAGAGTCCAGGAACACTACCAGATATGTGGCATCGAAGATCAGGAGAGTAGTAGTCAGGTCACTGTTGATGACTGAAAAATCTGGCTCTGCACAACCATAACGAGCTACTATGTTCAAATCTCAGGCATCACAGATTTGTATACTTACTAAAAAATTTAACCCGGCAAATAGTAGTATTTTTTTTCTATTTGGATTTTTTTATTCCCTTTTTAAATACTGTACAGTGAAAAATAAATATGCCTTCTCATCCACCAGACAAGGTTGGTCCCCTATCCCCTGGGGGACCTTGTCACCCCCCTTCATACACACCCCTGGTTCTACTTCAAAACTTTCCCATGCCTCCCACCTACTCATACCCTTACTATCTCCATCTTCCACAGTGATGAGGCCCCAGAGATGGGGGGTACAGGATGGGAGGAAGGATAGCAGGGGAGCCCCCCTGCGCTGTCGATCTGGGTGGGTCGAGGAGCACCCCGCACCAGCAGACGGAGGATGGGGATGTTCAGAGAGATCGGGGCGTTAGAGGATAGTAGTAACTATTTTAACAAAAGTTGCACAGTAAGACTTCTTTCTGAGAGATGAAGATGAAAGTAAAGTAGCAGGGGCAGACTCTTGTAATTCCCACAGATGTTTTATTTGGGCTAGTGATAGGTAGCCCTAATAAGGTTCTTAATACCCAGAACAGAAAAAGATGGATTTGCATAGATTGGTGGGGAGGAAATTAAGAACAATGAGCTCAATTTTCAGCTATTATATCTGAAGTTTATGGAATATTCATTAGAAATATGCAGCAGGAAGCTGAATACATGGGCTTGAGTTGCAGCAGTCCTGTGTGGGCTAGCAATATAAATTTGGAAGTCATCAGTGTGTAAGAAAGAGTTAATGGACATTGAGTAAAGATTCCCCAGCAAGAGTTGGGAGCAAGAGGCAAGGGTGATCAAGAGCAAAGTGCTGAACAACCATGTCATTTAAAAATGGCAACAAGTATGAAGACAACGAAAGATGCGCAGCCAGACAAGTACATGATTAGAACTAGTCAGGAATGGTGAAAGAAAATGGCAGAGTATGGACTAAAAATTTCTCTTGCGCCTTGGCAAGCAGGAATACCTTGGCAAAGACAACGTCAGTGACATGATGTAGGTAGAGCCATTGAGCAGCTTGAAAAGAGATAAGCACTTGGGAAAGATACCAATTTTTTCTCCAGAAATTTGGTTATGATTCAAAAGAAAAAAAATACATAAATGTAAGACTCAGAACAAACAAAGTGGTGTTTCTGGTTTTTTGTTTTTATTTTAAGAGAGAAAAACCTTAAGCATGCTTATGTACTGAGGAAAACCAGTCACTGAAAAATCTTGAAAAGAGACTCTGAGAGCTGGATCTGGTCTCTGGAATAAAACAGGAATATCTTGGGCCCAAAACATAAATGAAAAAATGGGCTGATTATGAAATGGGACACTTTATATTCTGAGACTGAACCTATACATGCATTTAATAACATATGTAGTATGAAAGAGGAAAATCAAGAGAATTCATTACTAAATTTGTCCCTCAAATTGCATGGAAGTTCATGTGCTAAGAGTGAGGGCAAGAAGACAAAATGGTGAGTTTAAACATAGTGGTACAAGTTCAGAGTAGCTATGGAGGGGGGCAGGAGACTAGACTATTCCGGCAAAAAATAGAAGAATTTCTGAGAGCCATTACCAAGTATCTAAGTTTGGAAGTCACCCTCTTTGTTAACACCAAATCCATAAGGGTGTAGTTGTTTCCAGAAAGGTTTAGCAGCTCAGAAGATGAAACAGAGAATTGAGATTCCCAGTAAGGGATTCGTTCTGTGAAGGAAACAGAACTTCAGTGAGTTGAGAATTGAGCTATTAAGGAAATGATGCCCCTGAGTGCAGCCAGTGAGAGCCTTTGGGCTTATAGGAAAGGAGGTTTTAGACAAGGACTAGAGATCAAGATGTGAACAGACAGAGGAAGTGTCGTGGGAGTAGGTTGTGTGAGAGCACAGGAAGCAAAGGATGCTGTGGTCAGACTGTCATTTCTCATAGTCATCGATTTTGGAGATGGAACTGTTCCAGCAAATGACCCCAAGAGTTACAGCTGACGTGAAAGAAATGCTACATACAACAGATCATACAAAGGAATTAGGAGGTTCCAGACATGAAAGATCCTCAGGGATGTTGAGGCCTCCCCAAAATGATGACTGACTGCCGCTTTGGTGGGGGCGAAGGTTATGATCCAGGTGTCAGAATGCTTGATAAATGCTCAGAATGGAAGAGGAGGTCCATGAGGCCCAGCAAAGAATCTGATTCACAATAACTTAGACAGGTTGAGTAGTGTAGCAAAGTGGGTGGGTGGTGCAAAAGTGTTAAAAGAGTAGAGTCTGGAATAAGTGCTGCGAAGCTAAGAGAAGGTGCATTTCTGAAGAACAGCCTCATCTCAGGAGAGCTACAAAGAAGGCACTACGCTCAGGGAAGAATCAGACTTCAGAATCAGCTGGATGGAGTACTCTGCAGAGAGGTAGGCAGCACAGAAAAGTTCCTTTCCAAGGGAAGAAGGACTTAAAGTGTCCTGGAATGGAGGGATGTTGGCAACAGGAGCAATGGAGAATAATGTGGCAGAGCACAAGAGAAGACAGTTTGCAGGAGACATTTTCTCACAATTACCTGGCAGCTATTGATCCCATAGGCAACTGAGTTCTAGTGTCTTTAGAGGGACAGAGATATGTGGTCAGTGGTAAAGCAGGACCTGGCACTCCTGATAGCCAACTGCGGTTGGGAGGCCATATTAAGAGGATCAGAAATGAAAATGGAAAGTTCAAAGCAGTTTGGGATTTTCTTCAGTACCTTCTATCTTCTCTATCTATAGCCATGAAAAATTAGAATTGATACTTAGAATGATTACTCTAAAGAAAATTCTCAGTGATCTAAGATTCAGTAACACTCTTCTAGCCACAAACATTAATAGATGCTGGGTTGTTTCTTACACTGTACTCGTTAAGCTAAGCAAGTGAACAACTAATTTTTAAATCACTTTCTTTTTCTTTTAAGATTTTATTTATTTATTTGAGAGATGTAGAGAGCTCAAGTAGGGGTGGGGAGGGGCAGATGGAGAGGGAGAAGCAGACTCCCAATGAGTGGGGAATCTGATGTGGGGCTCGATCCCGGGACCGCAACATCATGACCACAGCTGAAGGCAGACACTTAACTGAATGAGCCAGGTGCCAGGTGTACCTGTATCAGCTTCAAAAGCAAGGCTCAAAATAAAATATTTGGGATACCCAGAAAACTCAGTCATTAAAAAAAACATTTTACTTAAGAAAGTTCAAATATGGATGATATTTTTAGAGGTAAAATAAAAATAGGTGAAAGAATAAAAACCTAAATTGACTTTTTTTCTTTTTTGGATACGCCAATGAAGTAAATCACCTCCATTACAATGACTACTGAACAGGTTATGACAGAAAGAATTTGTGGGGAAGCCACCAGGAAGGACTGATGAATATTTACATGACAATATGGGAAGCAGAGGTTGGAAGATAGAGTTCCCTTCTAGTTTAGAAGATGGGGGAAATTTCTTACACTTACTTCACACTCTTGAGAGAGAAGACTTCGAAATTCTTCCACCTTCATGGTAAAATGTCTGCCATATTTATAATGAAAAGGGAATTTCCAATGTACCTCCACAAAGCAAGCTATATTTTGTCCTTGTACACATGTATACTTACACATACTCATATTGAAGAATTATTTCTTCAATTACCCCTGATTAATATCCACAAAACCATTTGCTACATAATTGGGAAACTTGTTTAGGAGAAGACCTGTAAAAAGGCCAACCTTATAGCTGCGAATCCACATTGATATGCATACCGTTGAGTCCAAGACAGAATTTAATAACTCAGTCTAAGTTCATTTAAGGTCAACAAAATGTTTGTCTTTAGTTGTGAAGAAAAGTATTTCCAGTGGAGCAATTCCCCAAATTTGACTTACCACATTTTGTGCAATAAAAAATCTGAAAATATTAGTTTGAGAAGAAAATTTGAAAACATCAACTTTCCTTCCTCTCTTTCTCCCCTCCCTTCCTGCCTCCCCACTTCTCTCTCTCCCCGCCCCGCCCCCAACCTCGGAAAGGGAAGATTAGAAAAGGTTGCTAAGGCCTCAACATCAGTTAGCACTGACTTGGTTTAAGGGAATATTTTAACATAAAGGTTTGCATTACTTTGGCACTAATTAACTTAAAAGTCATTATTTATAGTAAGTTGAAGAGGATAGGATAAACACAAGAAAACTTCAGGCTTGAGATGTCTTATGTATTTGTGCCACAAACTTTGCAAGGGAATGCCCTAAAATTAGAGTATTTCGGTTAATTAACTTTTTGACCAGAAATACCTTTTGCTTCAACTCTTCATGGTGAGAAGATTTTCTTCAAGAAGCTAGGGTACTTTCTGGCATTTAAAAGAAGACTATGATATATCTGAGCAAACCATTTCCTTATTTCTGAAGCTAGAAACTTCTTAATTTTTGCACCTTGCCATGTCCTTTTAATGTTCTTCTTCTTTCTGTTACTGTGTCTTCTCACCCCTAGAACTCAATGTGCAGGTGATGCCCTGAGGTCCCTCCGCAGGTGGAACTTTACTGCCCAAGCCCAGGCTCCTCCAGTGGTTCCCAATCTAGCTGCTGGACATTGAAATAAATTGGAGCTTATTAAAAAGTGAATATATCGGGGCACCTGGGTGGCTCAGTGGATTAAAGCCTCTGCCTTCAGCTCGGGTCATGATTCCAGGGTTCTGGGATCAAGCCTTGCATCAGGCTCTCTGCTCAGCGGGGAGCCTGCTTCCCCCTACCCTCACCGCCTGCCTCTCTGCCTACTTGTGATCTCTCTATCTCTGTCAAATAAATAAATAAAATCTTAAAAAAAAAAAGTGAATATCTGGGCATGGAAATACAGGTGTAAAAACCATGCCCATGCACGTTTTGTGCAGTCGAATCTTACACCAGCCATTTAGAACATAGCTTTAGAGTAATCTCTCCCTCTTCACTTCAGTGGAAATGCAGCATTTGCATTGGGTGGCTTTTTAATTTGTTTTATTTGTTCATTTTCAAAGTATCAAGCAGAGAGAAACTCAATAAAACTAACCATGCTAAGGTTCTAATAGTAATTACATTCTCCAATATTTACTCCTTCCAGGAGAATTTGCCACCTCGCAGTTAATCTGTAAAAGGCAAACTTCGAATTCTAAGAAATAAATCTCTTCAACAGAATTTTAGGTACCAAAACAGCCCGAAGGATTGATAGTTGGAGAAAGGAAGAATTATAATCCCCAACCTGTCCTTCAGGCCAGCTCTCATTGTGGTGTTCCTTGGAGTGATCACTCTGAATGCTAGTTAATATTTATCAACAGTTTGACTTACTACTTTATTCCCATCCTTATCATAGAAGACATTTAAGTTCACTTTGAAGGATACATAAAATATATGTTAAAATATATAATTTAGAAATGAGGTAGGAAAAGGGCACAAACTGGAGCCAAGAATGAGAATGAAACAAAAGCCAAAAAAAAAAAAAAAAAGCCAAGTGCTATGATTCTTACCATCATTCATTCATTCACTCACTCACTCATTCAGAGAGAACATCCGTCTGTCATCTGCCTGGCAATCAGCTAAGCGGCTGTGCAATGCCATGGCTGTGTACCTGAGGGGTCTATTCTGATGACTGATGCCTACACTTTCTGTTAATTTAATAATTTGAATATCACTCCCTACTGCTGGGAATATAACAGAGAGAAAACAAACAGGGATCCTCGCCTCATAGGCATCTAGCCCTCCTGACAGACAGATATGTATACAAGCAGCTACAGCAGAGTATGGCAAAATCTAATATAATGTATTAGGGAGACAGAAATGAATACGAATCCAAAAATAGCAAAGGAAACAAAACAACAGCATGAGTCAGAGAAAGAGGCAGAGACCACCACATCATGAAGGTCTTGATGACATTTACAAGGAAGTTTACACTTGACTCTTACTGGGCTGTAAGCAGGAGAGACAAGTAGGTAGAGCTGCATGTTCGAGAGATCACTATGCCCAAGACTTGAACCTCTCCTGCTGCCCCACATGGCCAAATCCCACTAATGAAGGTCTGTCCTGGGACTCCTCGTACACTGAGGCTAATTATGAAAAGCAGTGGTTAGCATTTTAGCCCTGGCACTGAAATGCCTGGGCTCAACTCCTGACACAGAATGAAGACCTGTGGGCAAGACATTTAACTTCCCTTTATTTCAATGTCTTTGTCTGTAAAGTGAGTCCCTCCCCTGGAGGTGGTTGTGAGGAATAAAAGAGAATAGAAGTAAATAATCTAAGAAAAGTACTTAGAACCTTGTCTGGCACATACTAACACTCAGCAGGTGCTTTACATGCAACCTGTCTCCACTTTAGGACAGCACTGTAAGGGACAGATCACTGTCCCCACTTGAGCCCATTCATAATCTCTCATTTCACAACACCGATTTTTAGACTTAGCTAACATTTTGCAATTCCTCTTTATCCTTCCCTGCTCTCATTGCATTTGATGATCAACAACACTTTTGCTTTATGGATCCCCCATCCCCTTTTTTAAAAATATCATCAGCATGGATTTGAAAGTTTCAGTTACTAACATGTGGTTTAGGTTAACTTCCTAAACGGGATTCTCAATAGGTCATCCCAAAGTGATGGGGCCTCTCCCTCTAGGTAGAAAAAAAATGAAGTGATGTTAGCACTTTCCATGTCCCTAAAACAACAGAAAAAAAAAAAATGAGCTCTGTTGAGTCTGCCATGGGGTATTTGAGGCCACCAATGTAGCAGGGCGCTCTGTAGCGATCCCGCAGTGCGGTGGCCTTCTCTGACCTGAGGTTTTATGCAACTTCTGCAGAAGGGAAGGAAAACACGACCTGGTGGAGCTGAGACCTGCCAAACTCAGAGAGACATTGAAATAAATATTTCAGCAGACAAAATATGGAGGTTATTTGTCTATGCAACTTACAAAACATTTATGGGAAAGGGACCGTGGAGTGCCCCTATTTTCCTGTACTTGTCCAGGGTGAAAACAGAGCCATGTGCAGGTGTCAGACACTTTGTCAAAGGCTTCGGAATTTTAGGAATTTGAGGAAACAAAAACTGTAATTTTCATATCTATTTTTTTCCCCCTTAAGACAAGCAACACTTACACGGTCACACAGGAGACAGTGACTTCGAGGAGTCCAGATCAGCTGACGACCCTCCACGGTCTGCTGTTACCCAGGGATAAAATCATAGCAACTCAAAAATCTGTCCAAATGTCACCTCTAATAAAAACCGAGAGCCTTTACAATTTGTTTTGTTTTCTGTGGTTTTACATCTACTGTATGCTATGGGTTTTCACCTCTCTGACTAGCACTTTTGGTTTGAAGCTTCTCTGATCTAATTATTTTTCTATCATGCCTTTGTCTTAGATATCGCTTCCTTATTGTTTCCTTTCTCTCTCTCTCTCTCTCTTTCTCTCTCCCTCTTTCTTTTTTTTTTTTTTTTTTTTTCTTTTTGGTGGAGGAGGGGGAGAGGGCTGGGGAGGGGAAACCTAACTCAGAAGCAAAGGTTAGCCTCCTTTCTATTCTAATGCCAGGGCAGGGTCATAGAATTAGAGTCCAATCAAGTCCACTGGAACCGGACTCAGGAGGGAACAAAATCCAAACTTGACTTTGAGTGCCAAGTCATCACCCTTGAACAGTGCCGAAGCTCCTGGAAACCAAGTCTTGGGTCTTGTGCAGTAACTGGGGAGGCCAGTTCAACTTTGACATCCTCTTCCCCCAGATCCATAGTAAGTATTTTTCCCGCAGTGAGTGTTTGCCGGACTTTTTCCCCACTGCATCAGGGAGCTGTCCACTTCCCTGAGGAGAGGATTCAGATAGCAAAACCCCCAGCTCTTCAGTGAATGGAGGCCCATATTCTCTACCTTCCCCAGCACACTGTGAGGCTATTGGACAGAAGGCAGGGCTCCACTGAAATCTTTGGGTGCTGGAGACAGGAAGATGTGGATTGTTTTGGATCCTCCGCCGAGACCATGAACAAGTTATTTTAAAAATTATTACCTGACGTTATAAAGCTTACATATTTAGTGAGTATAATATACATATAAAGCATATAATATAAACCTTGATGAAATCTCATAGAGTGAACAGCACTCTATCACCAGCACGCAGATCAAAAAAGACATAGCCAGCCCCCTCCCGCAGATCCCATGGGCCCCTTTCCAGGGGTACTGCTCTGAAAGGTGACCAAATTACAGATTCTTTGACCCTGTCCTTAGGCTTCCTAACCCTCAGTTTTTTCTTATGTAGAATTGGGAAAAGAGGAGCACCAATTGTCAACAGTGTAAAGATTAAAGGAAATAATCAATATCTTTTGTCCAGGATTGGATATTTAATAAGCTCTTAGATACTCACTTCTACAATTTGTATTGCTTATTATTGCCCTGCGTATTTAGATCAGTCCGTCACCTGCCTGTCTGATGCATGGAACAAGCTCCATCTTTTTTCAGGGACTGAAAACTTCTAGGTTTTGTATTTGTCCAGGGAGGTAGGCTTGTGACAACCCATAGAGAAGAGGGAAAGAAAGTGAACACAAACATATACGTGAACAAACCAGAGGGTCCATCCTACAAAACACTGGAAACTATAAAAATAAATTTGGCAGAACAAAGAAGAAGAATGGAATGGGAACAAAGGAGGTTTTTCTGGCAGGAGGTGAGCAGAAAGGCTCAGATACTAGGTTTCCAAGATGAGAGACGTTCAATTTGAGTTCAGTAGCCACGAAAACCATAGCCATGAAAAGTCCTGGGCATTGGTACGGTCATCTCACAGTGACTCTGGTATAACCGTGATGTATCAGTTTGTTGTTAAAAGCAGAGTAAAGCTTCCTTTTAGAGCTTGGCTCCATGACTCCTGGGAGATAGTATCAATTTAGAGGTAGATGAGCATCTAATAGGCTCGGCCATGACCTCTGGCCTTGCAGAAATTTCTTCATCTTATCTCTTAAGTTTCTGGATATTGTCTTGCTTCTTATTGTACTTTATAGGCCTCTTTCCTCCTCCTCAATGTTGTATCATTTGCAGACCCATGGAATAGAGGGAGACGTATTCTGACCTAAAAGCAGTTTTTTGTGCAAAGATTCTGAGCTCCAGACTTTCATAAAGACACATCTACCTATGAACTAAAGGCATCTTTTCAACTTTTGCGCAAAGGTCAGTTGTTCCTTTTGGGAACCCAGGACTAGTCTGGAGAGAAGCCATCAATGGTAGACCTTCCCACTCCTCAATTCAGACCCAAGTTAAGAAATTAGCTTGATTAAAAGCTGAGAAGCATCAATGATGAAGAGAAAGCTTCTGACCCTGAAACTAACAAGCTCTCAGTAAAAGAACATTTCCTCAGTTTCCCTTCTGTTGGACTTTGACTTGCAGCCCAAAGAAGTAGACAAAGTCGACTGAAGGAGGAGTCTAACACACCTGGGTTTGCCATCTGGTTGTGTACCAACTAGCTATGTGGACTTGAGCAAGTTTTACAACTTTCCTGAGTGTTCCTCTCCTCTTTGATAAAATAGTGCTCCTAATAATTACACATAGTGTCACTGTGAATCTAAATCAAAGTGTTCACCCAGAGCATCACCCTTAGCATTTAGGACAGAATACTAGACACAACCATTCTCTTTAAAAATGATCATCTTAATAAATTTGCCTTGCATTTTCTCACTTGATTGTATTGCTATTAATGTTCCTTTATGTAGAACTAATAATATTAGCAATAGCCAATATTTATTGAGCCCTTATAGTGAGCCAGGCACCATTTGAAGCCTTATCTTATGAACCTAATAATTACTCTTTAAATTTGGTATTGTTGTTTTCTCCAGATTCACAGATGAGAAAACAGCTTATGTAACTTGTTCAAAGTCCTACAGGAATAAGGGGTGGAATGAGCTTTGAACTTAAAAAGCTTGACACCAGAGCCCATTACTGCCACTTACTCTGTTTACAGATTCAATTTTAGATCTTGTCCGATACATCTATAACTGTTTTTTAATAAAGCATATACATATGCTTTTGCAAAGTGCTTGGGTTCAAGGTTTTGAGTCTGGCACATTTGCCATACATGTGTCAATTGGATGTTCGTTAGGAGGGGGGTACTAAAACTTCATGCTCAGTTTTATGAATTACAAACAGTAACTGACATGTTCAACTGTCTGCCCAATGCCATTCTTTCATGAGATAAGCAGAGTTTTTCAACAATTTCGGTTTTAAGGATTATCTTCCCTAATAGCCATGTTATAGGATCAAATCCACAGTATTTGAGAAAATGATTAAATCCTTACATGTCAATATTCAAAACAATGTTAATGAGAGTTTTCAAATAAGGGTAGGAGCCTGGAGAGAGAGAAAGTCTTCATACAACAATTATTTGTTATTAGATATTCACACATAAGACCTGTTGCTAATAATAAAGCTGTTCTTACTATGGGGCAGATGTTCTATGCTTAATAGAAACAACTCTGTTATGTCTTCCACTCACTTATCATACAGTCCCTTTTCTCTTAATTGCCCTATATCTGAGATGAGCAATATTTTTTTGGCTAAAGGATACAATTCGCCATATGAATTCCTGCATCTCTGGATTATTCCATTGCATCTGGAACTACTCAACAACATCTCTTCCTTAATCCTCCCCTCTGTTGGCTACTATGACTTTCAACCTCCAATTTAGTTTCTACTTGCTGAAAGACTGACAGGTCCAGATACTCTGCGTGCTCTGGGAAACAAAGAATAAGGTCTGAATCCTTCCCTCAAGATTTACACAATCTAAGCAGGCTATACACATAAATGTGTGTTGTACAGTAAAACCACAGAAGTATGCGTAGAGCCAAAATATAGCTCAGAAATGGGGATAGGTAACTCTATCGAGAGGAACTGCAGGGCTGGTTTCACCAAAGGGCTGGCCTTGGAGCTGCTCATTAATGGATGGATGGCACCTTGCCATAAGTGCCCAATGAAGAAGAACAGTCTAGACAGAAGGAACAGCATGAATCCATTTGTAAAGACAGGAAACAGTGTACTATAATGAAGGAAATACAAGTCGTTTCCTATTTTTAGGAGATAAAGCAAAATGGAGAGAGTTTCAGAAGCTCAGGCTACAGAGGTACTTACAACTCAGATGAAGAATGAAGTTTAGGTGCCCAGGAAAAATCATCAAATTATTCACTCATTTGGTCGTGCATACATTCATTCACACAAGAAGAATTCTTGAACATTTATTACGTGTCAGTCTCTGTCAGAGATCCTATGGAGATAATACTGAGCAAGACACAATACAGTCTAATGGAGCTGACACAATGTTCAAGAAGAAATGACAACATTCCGTTGTCATTTCTTAGCCTAGGCTAAGGGGTCAGGGTATGCTGCTCAGAGTAACAGCGTTCAGTATGAGGGGGTGACTTGGAGTTGGACAAGTGAAGTCCACAGGAGACAGGGTGGGAAAAAACAGTGCAGTCAGAGGAGATTTCCCCTTCAAAGGCATAGAGACAACACAGAACTTATCTCATCTGAGTAGCAGAATTTCATCATGACTAGAATCAGGGTGTAAGTGTGGGGGCTAGGTGGGGGGGCGGGTTGCTGGAGGCTGCCTGCAGTGAAAGACTAGGAACAAAGTTTAGGAGTTAACACTTTATTTTGAGGGCAAAGGGAAGCCCTTAAAAGGTTTGAGGTAGGGCATTTTTGAAAGATTACTCTGGTAGCATCACAGAGAATGTATTACAAGGGAACAAAACTAAGGATTGCTAGACTAGTTAGAAGGCTGATGAAGAGTAGTAGTAGTTGGAATAAACATAATAAAATTCCTCACTGGCATTTAATATAGGCTTACTATAAGCCAGATACCAATCCAAGGGCTTTGCCTTTATAACACATTTAATCCTCACAACAGACCTCTGAGGTAGATACTGCTGCCTTTTACAGATAAGAAAACTGAGATATGGTCATATAACAATTTGCTATAAGACAAGAAAACTAGGGGCACCTGGGTGGCTCAGTGGGTTAAAGCCTCTGCCTTCGGCTCAGGCCATGATCTCAGGGTCCTGGGGATCAGCCCCACATCGGGCTCTCTGCTCAGCAGGGAGCCTGCTTCCTCCTCTCTCTCTCTCTGCCTGCCTCTCTGCCTACTTGTGATCTCTGTCTGTCACATAAATAAATAAAATCTTTAAAAAAAAAAAAAAAAGACCAAAAAACTAAAATCCAAGCGATGTGGTTTTAACATGGTCTCTATTATTCTGTGTAAAGGTGATGTTGGCAGAGACTAGAGTGGAGCAATAAGAACTGAGAAAACCAAACAGACCTGAGAATTCTGGAGGTAGGACCAATAGGATTAAACAAAGCAGTGAGGCATAGAGAGGAAACTTATTTTAAATATTATTTAAATATTGGGTTTATATTAAGACTCTCCAGATCAAATGACTCCCTATTGCTCAAAATATCAAATCCAAACTTAGGCTGGCATTTAAAATCCTCTGCTAAATAAACCTCTCCCTCATCATTCATTAACTAAATCAACAAATACTTAATGACCTGATCTATACTGAGTTCTGTGCAAAGTCATGGAAATTATAAAGCATACACAGTTCTTGCCTCATAGATCTTGGAGAACTAGCTAAGGTCTAGCTGTGTGTTTACTACATTAGTGTTAAATATTCAAGGGCAAGGACTGGATCTTCTTTTTTCTGAATCCAACACACATGTTCCAGTTCTTTCTTTAGGTATTTATTTCAAAAATACACTGATTTTAAACAAATATTTAAATCACATATTTAGGGTGCCTGAGTGGCTCGGTTGGTTAAGCAACTTGGGTTGGTTCAGCCCAAGTCATGCTCCCAGGGTCCTGGGATTGAGTACCACATTGGGTTCCCTGCTCAGCAAGCAGTCTGCTTCTCCCTCTCCCTTGCTCATGCTCTCTCTCAAATAAATAAAATCTTTAAAAAAATAAATCACATATTCAAATTTAAGCAACTTAAAAGAATTTATTTTATTTTTTAAAAAGATATTATTTAATATTTTATTTTATGGAGAGGAAGAGAGAGTGAGTGAGTGAGGGGAGGAGGAGAGAGAGAGACAAGTAGACTCTGTGCTGAGCACAGAGCCTGACATAGGACTCAATCTCATGACTCTGAGGTCATGACCTGAGCTGAAATCAAGAGTCAGAAGCTTAACCAACTGAGACACCCAGACACCCTAAAAGAATTTATTTTATAATATATATTCAGATCTAAAGACTATTAATGTTGTATATTTCCAAAAATGAAGGAAGAAAACCTTGCATATAATGTATTTATCCTTTTTAATGCCCAATAATGCAGTGCAATTCAAAATTTAAAATCTCTTCTATATTATGTCTTACTGTTGACATTATCTATCAACTTTTTTTTTTTTAAAGATTTTATTTATTTGACAGAGTGAGATCACAAGTAGGCAGAGAGGCAGGCAGAGAGAGAGGAGCAAGCAGGCTCCCCACCAAGCAGAGACGCCAATGCGGGGCTCGATCCCAGGACCCCGAGACTACGACCCAAGCCAAAGGCAGAGACCCAACCCACTGAGCCACCCAGGCACCCCTCTATCAACTTTTAATTGGACTGAGTTTAAATGAACTCTTGGGGATAGTTGCCTGATCAGCTAGATAGGCAGACAAGATGCTGACAACCACCGAGGGATAAATTTTTCAACCAGATTTCTCTACTAACCAAAAAACACTAATTAAGTCATAACCTTCAAAATATTATCAATTAGAAAGTAATTTGTAAACTTTTAGAGATTTAAAATAATGACAACCCTGGTCACATATATTGGTTAAAATGATATAGTCTCTTAAGGAATTAGAAAATTGGAATAGGTATTGACATTCTGTACTTTGAAATAATAAAGTTCTTTTTACTAAATAATAACTCTTTAAGAGATGGAATATTCATGTTTCTATGGGAGAGTCAGGAGAAGAGACTTAATTTAAGGTTGACACAGACTCACTGAAGGAAAACAGCATATTCCGATTGTCCTATGCTTGCCCTTTACATCTCTTGGTGAAGATGAAGAGTGTGAACAGCCAAATTATTCTGTCCTGCAGTGTTCACATAAGTACTGGTGACTTTGACAGTCAGGGTTTCCTGGTGTCAGTTGGAGGTTCAGAAGTTTGTCGATAACTAACTCTTTGTTAAAAAACATTTTCCCTAAAAGAATAAAGCTCCCATAAAAAAGGAAAAAAAGCTAGCAAGTTTGGTGAAATTTAAAATAGTTAGAGAACTGCAAAGAAAAGGTGTACATACAGTGGTTCTCAATACTCCATTCTCTTTTTTTACCTCTTCTCTCTTGTTCTAAAAGTTAAAAATTAGAGCTAAAGTAATTTTTTTCCTCACTAAATTTTTAAATATAGCTTCAGATAGAAATTAGCTGGACTATAAATAAACAGAACTTTTTGCTTAGCATTTTGATTTGAAGTCTAGCCTCTGCATTAACATAAGTTTTCTTGATAACCGATCAGTACTAACTTAGCTAAACAAAATGAAACCCCAATTTAATATACTTCCTCATTCTATGACTCAAGTTATTTTACTGGAAGAACCTCATTGTTGATCTTCATGTTTGAAAATTTTTTAAGTATATAAATATGCTATCCAAGTTATAAAACCTTAAGGTTTTGTTTATCAGACATTCAATTACATGAAGAAATCAATGTGATTATCTTCCAAGTTTTGATTTATTGTAATTCTGACTTGTAATCAAGAATCTTTGAGTTTATTTAACTTTGGGAGATTGTTGTGAAGATGTGAAAATCCCCAGCATTGCTTCATACTGAGGTCAATTAATATTCTTGTATTCAGAAAATTCTCTAGTCCACAATCATACTTCTTAGAGGAATATGCAAGCTATTTAGATCCATAATTAAATATATTTTTTGACAAATAATTTTTGACCAATTCCTTTAGTATCCTGAATTACTTTAGTCTCCCCTCCTCTGACACCTTTCTCATACGCATGGGTTTTTGCTATATAGCAATTCTCTTTCTTTTTCCTTTGGCCCTGTATCTAGATTTCCACTGAGACAAATGTTTACAACTTGTGCAGTGTTTGGCTCACTTCCCCTCTCCCTCTTCACATAATTGCAGGCAGGGTACTCCTAATCAGACCTTATGATTTATTTAGTAAGATCCAATTAGCCAACTTTTATTTGGTGACAATGGGAGCATACTGTGTAATAAGGGAGAGATCTCTTTTCTCTGGCCAGAAAACATGGCTAAAGCCAATGGCTTAGAGCTAAATTGAAAACATATTAAACATACATAAACATGATGGGTCCAAACTGCAAAATGATACTGTTTTATCATTATGACTTGACTTTTCTACCATCTTTGTTGAAGACTTACAACTTACTGACTTATGGCCAACCATGTGTATGTAACAGAAGTTCAACAATCAACTCTTTAACAAATCCATTGGCTTACATTTTCTCTGAATAAAACAAGGTGTCAAAATTCCCATATGATGGCTGTGTGGTCCTGCATAGGGAAGGCCCCTGAATCTGATGAAAATTGGAAGACAGATAGACAGACAAAGAAGAGGCTAAGTCAAGGAATCTATGGAGCCAACGCATCCAGAAAGCAGATGCAAGAGAGGAAGCTTCTCATGAGCACGTCTGAGTCTACAATATGCAGTCAGTCATGGTTGGAACACGAGATAAAACCAAGTCTAGATGAACAGGCAGTGGTGTCTAAGAGATAAAACAGCAGTTCACAGGAAGGGGTACAGAGCTGTGGAAGCCTGGCCAGGCACGTTTGTCTGGCTAAGAACCAGACGATGACAAAATCTGGGCCAAAGAAGGGATCCAGGGCACTCGAGGGTCAATAAGACCACAGCAGGACCCACAGAAAGAAATGCTGGTATGCTGACTATGAGAAATACTGAATACCGAATACAATCCCCATATACCCCCAGTCCCCAAAACCAGGTCACCCTGACACAGAACATGCAGGCAAGGCTTGAACAGACACACAAGAACTCAGGAGGAAGAGGACATAAAGATACAGGCAGGCCACATACAGTGACAACCTGGAATACCACGTCTAAGAAATGGAGCCTTTTGTTTTACAGATCCTACCTTTCTTGAAAAAGTATAACTCCTTAAAAAAAAAAAAAAAAATCAACCTTGTCAGATTTTGCAGCTTCAAGCAGTAAGGTATTGATAGCCTTTTCTACTTTTTTCCCGCCTGGTTAGAAGGCCAACGAAACCAGTTCACAGCGAAACCGTGAACCCCACAGAATTTGTCTTGTTGGCCCCCATTTAGGGAGTATTTTCTCCTCTTTAGTGCCGTTATTTACAATTCCCTTATTCCTGCATTCACCCCTCACCCGGGATGAGATATGAAAGCCTGCTCTTTATATTTTTGTTGCAATCTGAAGTTTAGTCTTAATGTTATTACTTCCAAAGCAGCTTCACTTTAAATAGGCCATTCGTTTCTAATTCCTCAAAGATATGAATTTTACTCTTAAGAAGGGGAAGTGGAAAGAGCAGTGTGAGTCAGTAGCGGTTGAAGAAGGTGGTTGGAAGTTGGGGGAGCCGGCGGCGGCAGTAAATGAGTGCATTAACATTCCAGTAGCCTTGTCCTCAACAGGAATCTGACCATCCTCTTTTTAAAAGATTTTATTTATTTATTTGACACAGAGAGAGAGAAATCAGAAGTAGGCAGAGAGGCAGGCAGAGAGAGAGGGGGAAACAGGCTCCCTGCTGAGCAGAGCCCGATGCGGGGCTCAATCCCAGGACCCTGATATCCAGACCTGAGCCAAAGGCAGAGGTTTAACCCACACAGGCACCTCTGACCATCCTCTTTTAAAGCAGCTTGGATGTTATGTAAGAAAGGGTTAGAAGATATGCTTTCTCAAAGACAGCCCACAAGTGACCAGAGAGACTATGTAAGGTGCTAGACCTGTATTTCCTGAAAAATGAGGCATGAAGACAACCATGGAAGTTGTTTTTGTTTTTGTTTTCATTTTTAAGCCAAAGTACTAAGAATTCCAAAACATATGGTAATACTGAAATTATCTGTATTCAGGAAGAATGAATGTCATACAAATGATCTAGTCCAGAGGATATCACTGTTCTGTTCTTTTCATAAGTAAATGGTCAGTTCCTGCAACATTGGACAATCAGAGCTTAAAAGTGAATAATCTAATTTATTGGTCATGGCAGAGATTCAGCACTTGGAAACTTATAGTCATTTTTAACTTTCTCATTGTTTATTGTTATGCATCTGACAATGGGATTTAATTTTTACATATTTAGACCTTTTCCTCAGATATTAGTACCCTAAAGGTAGTCATATCCGATGCTATTTGGAATTCCGAATTGCAATTCTTTTTTGTGCACAATGGAAATAAACAATCCATTTTGGGTCTTTCCTTGTTTCCTTCCTAAATAAAGCTTTTTCACTTACACATGCCCTGCTCTCCTTGTGAATACAGGTTTAATTCCTACTAGTTTTCTTTCTCATTTCCAACCATACCTAAAAGTGGTACAAAGGAAGTATTCAATGTTTGATAGCTGTATTACTCTAGAAAGCCAAGAAGATTTAATTTGTTGCTTTACATTCTTTCCTACACACACACACACACACACAGAGGTCCTGATTAGGTAGTTTGAGGCTTTGACACTCTTAAACTAAAAAGTAATTTCAAAATAAACATCAATTTATTTTTCAGAGTGTTTGAAAATAAGCTGCCACCATGAGACTTCCAAATATTCTCTCTTTGAGTCCTCATTAAAGTATGAACCAAACCACTGAGTCCACCTTTCCACAAGAAGGACAACAAGGTATTTCTGATACCAGCTCTAGGGCCCTAACAGAGAAACTTAGTTCTGAACCATCTTTAGGGCACTAGTCAATTATAGTTGTCAGTTACTTCTGGCCATCAACACAGATGACTGATTTCTACATTGTTAGAAACCTTTATCATTTAGATAAAGAAATTCCAGGCTTTTCAAAACTTTAAAAACAAAATTTAAAAAAAAGAAGAAATTTCAGATCTCCTTTTTTTTTGTTATTTTCCTTGTTATTTTTATTCCCAAACTGTCAAATACACATTACAATTTTTGTGAAATACATGACATTAAATTCTTAACTTGCTTTAGTTTAACTTTTAAATTGAATCTAGGGAGTGTTCATCTTCACAATTTTAATGTTTTATATGAAAATTTACCTTCTCAGCTCACCTTTAAAGATTCATTAGTATTTTCTTTTTATTCTGTCTTCAGAGGCTCTTATTTTAATAATGAATTACATGAAATCAATAAGCAGTGTATTCTTTTTTTTTTTAGTACAGGGATTTCCTTTTTAACACATTTTTATTAACACGGATCCCATCATAAAGAATTTTATTAAACAGAACTGCAAGCACTCATATATTCAATTTCTTTCTCAGTGTGACATGTATAACCCTACCAGTTTGACCTGCTTTCTTATTCTCAAGCATTATTTTTTGCTCAGCTCTATTTCGATTATTGTATTTTACCCCTTGCCAACTTAGGCTGTCATAGTGAAGGAACAGTTTAAGTGTTCCATTTAAACTGACAAAGTTGTCAAGCCTAGAAAGAAAAGATAGGGCTAAGAGTAAACAGATGTCTGCTTGCTCTGGGTGAGCTCTTCTCTTCAGAGATAAAGAAAAGAGATAGTGACCTCACATTACTGGAGTTTGACATGGTGGGCCAAGATTTGTCAGGAGAGAATGAAATAAATTTACAGGCGTCAGAAAATGAACTTTGGACATGTGACTCACGCTTCTGTTCTGACATGAAGTGTTTGCCTGAGAGGCCTGCTCGGATCCCTTTCAGATTGGATCTGGCACTCCGTCTAGGTGGGAAGGTGTTCCAACTGACCGGAGTGTGAGCAGTTAGGATAACACACTGAAATCATTCATCTTCAGTGACCTGCTTATGTTCAGCTAGTTTGTCACATGTGTTATGTTTGTGATTTAGTGAGCATTTTTAAAAATCATTTTTATTTAAAGATTTTTATTTATTTATTCATGAGAGATGGAAAGAGAGAGAGAGGGAGAGGCAGAGGGAGAAGCAGGCTCCCCAAGGAGCAGGGAGCCCAATGCGGGACTCGATTCCAGGACCCCAGGATCATGACCTGAGCTGCAGGCAGATGCTTAACCATCTGAGCCACCCAGGCAGACTTACAGAGCATTTTTAAAAGACTCTGTAGCTTTTAAGGGGCTGCGTGTCATCTCTCAGAACAGTTTTACTTCATATATGCTGGCATCAGCTCCAGACCCGCCCGGAGCAGTATCTCTTTTCCCACCAGCAAAACCGAATACCTCCTCTCTTCCTGAAGCCTTCTTTCCTGGGCTTCTTGACATCTATAGTCATTCCCTCCCACAGAACATATAGGGGAGATGCGTATTTCTGAGACACAGGGAAGCATTTCTTAAGGCTATTAAATATTGTGAATATGGTTTCTACTCCTTGGTATCACGTATCCTGAAACAGAACAGCAAATATATAATTTCGGAGACTCAAAAGGGAACTGCTATCAAAAGCGTACACATTAAAGTCATGCTCATGTAGCATTCTATGTGGCTTTATATTTGAGATGTTTTGCCCAAGATATTTTTCTTCAGTAAAAGCCTGTCAAATAAAGAATACCCAAAGTTACATTTGGTAGATCTTATAGGAATTTTCTTATTCACCTTCTTCATTCAGAAGATGCTATAGGTCTCAAACCTTGTCTAGTACAAGGGCTTTTGGAGTTTGCAGTTGGGTGGTCTGTTCAATGAGTCCTATTTCAGTTAATTAAATCTTTAGGCGGTTCACTCTGTCTACTTGAAACACAGATGTTTTATCTTCATTTTCCATCCATGCCATAAAAAAATTTCACCTCTAGGGATGCCTGGGTGGCTCAGTCAGTGAAGAATCTGCCTTCGGCTCAGGTCATGATCTCAGGGTCCTGGGATCAAATCCCTCATCGGGCTCCCTGCTCAGCAGCGAGCCTGCTTCTCCCTCTCCCTGCCACTCCCCCTGCTTGTGTTCTCTCTCTCTTTCTGTCTGACAAATAAATAAAAATCTTAAAAAAATTTTTTTCACCTCTGCATTTTACCTCTGCATTCACCTCTGTATTCTGTTTCTTTTCATTCACATGCATACTCTTGAAAATGGTACAAAGAAAATTGATAGTGGTATAAACCTGAACACATCAAGGTATACAGAAGAGGTATACAGAAAAGGTAGAGGCAAAGCTTACATACATGTCTACTGTGGTATACTTGTCATGCTTGGCAATTCCTTTTAGTTCTATTGAGCTACTGTACCAGGCACTGGGGATCTAAAATTGAAGACATGTGACTGATGCCATCATGGAATTGATGGTCTAGGGAGATGTCTGCTGGGTTTAGAGAAGTCCTTAAATTAGATTTCCAAAAGAAAGTTTTTTCTGTTCCCCTTATTCATCTATTGAACAAGTATTTTCTAAATGTGTCCTATTCACAGAGGCACTAACGTGAAAAAAAGACTGTGTGCTCCTCTTCAGATGGGATTGGGGAAAAGAGTCAACATATCATTGAACAGTTTGTCATGATGGATAAATTCTGCAGGGAAACTAAAGCAGGAGAGGGGGAAGCTATCTTACTTGGGAAAGTTAAAAAAAAAAAAAAAGTTTCACTAATGAGATGCTCCAACACATCCCTGAACAAAGTGAAGGAGGAAAATCCCGTGACTCTCTGAGGGAAAGCCATCCTTGCCGGAAGGAAGAGCAGCAAAAGCTTAGTTAGGAACATGTTTGTTCAGGAACAGCAAGGAGGCAGCCTATTTACAGAAGAGTTAACAAGGAGCAAAGTAGTAGGGGATGGCTCAGAGAGAAGGGGTGGGAAGGGGCTCAAGCCACCAAATCCTATTAGGTAGCATAGCATGCAGGGAGCCAGATGGCCTAGGGTGAAATACTGCCACTATGGTTTATCAGCTGGGCAGCCATCTTGGACCAGTTGCTCAAATTCTCTGAATGTCTGTTCCCTTACCTGTACAAAGTGGGGGGGAACTAAGAGCTTTCTCATGGTTACTATGAAAATTAAATAATGAATTTGGCTCTGCAACACTTAGAATTGCTCCTACTGAGAGTAAACACTGAACAAATGAAAGTATTCATTATTATTGCATTAACTAATTGGTCACGAATTTCTGTCATTGTCCCCATTTATAGGCCCCTGTCATCTCTCAAGATGGGTTATGTAAAACAGCTTTCTCTGCAGCTCAGTTCATTTTCCACCAAGTCATCAGATCTCTTTTGCCTCAACACTGCTATCATCATCATGTCACTGATGGCTTCTTATAAATTTGGTGCAAACATACAGTTGAAAAAGCATTATTCATGATTTTGCAGCTGGGACCATCTGTTCTAGTCTAGCTGGTCTGTCTGTTCACTCACCCTCCAATGGGTCTCCGAGTTTGGGCAAGACTTCACAGCCCAGGTTTTGATCTGCACATTCAAAACTGCCTTTCCTCACACCTGCTTAGATTCTACCATTTCTAGGTCTGTTCTTTCCTCAAGAAAACCACCCAGAAACTACTCATCCCCTCCTCTACCTTTAAAACAACACCCTACTGTTGGATAGTCTGTCATTTTCATGAATGCTATTATAGTAAGTGTGGATTTGGAGTACATCATGGTGGTTTTTTTTTTCTTCTTTTTAATTAGCAGTAATCGCGCCTCGGATAAACCTCATTGGCTACGATACTGCCACTGCGCTTTTTAAAAGAAAGCTTTTAATCAGAAAAGAAAATTTCTTTCAAGAGGAGAGGGGGAAGATTAGCAGTCCTGGTCAATAAAAATATTTAGTCCTATCATATTTTATAGACACCCCAAAATGTCTATGATTGCTCATTCTTAGTATGTGCAATATGAAAACAAATAAACTGTCAGATAGGATTTAGTGAGTTCTTAGAACATGTCCCAGGAAGAGGTCATGTAGTAATATGAAACATATTGTCTTATTTAATGAAAAGAAAAAAATATGTAACAGTGACTCCTATAGCTTTTTAAAATAGTTTTGTCATTTTGATATTATCCCAATATGTCACAGTAATAGTTTTTATTTGGCACCTCTGCTATCTTTAAAGGAATTTTTTTTTTTTTTACGAAGAAATCTGGACAATTAAAACAAATGTCAATTTTTTTTACCTCACTAAATTCAATTTGCAGAGTTTGACATCTTGTGCTATTTATGGTGTGTTTAACACACACACACACACACACACACACAGGCTTAATTTTCAAAATAACCTTGTTTCTAATATTCTAATTTGAAAACTATTCTTTAAACATGTGAGACTCTGTGTGTGCATGTGTGTGTTAACTTCACATTAACTTGATTAGAAGCTCTCAGGGAAGCACCTGATTGGCCAGACTTAAATGTAGCATCCTCCTGGGAAAGGAAAGCCAAGGAAGAATAGTCTGGTAAAAACCAAACCAAAGCAAACCAAAACAACTCTTATGGACACATGTGGCTGGAGGGAGGGAAGAGAAATTTCCAAAGAACGATGATGATATTTCTGGAAGTAAACAAATGTACTAGGCAGGCAGTGTATGAGAACATAAGTGCATTTCTGTCAAACCCCAATGCTTTTACTTATCTACCAGACCACGAAAAGACATAAAAATGTGGCATGAAGATTCTAACTGACATTATCTGTCCTGCAGAAAAAGTTGGCTATAATCTTAATTTTTTCCCAACAAGTCCCTGAGGAGATTTTTTTCCTTAGTAATATATAACGTAAGACAGAAAGAAAATAGGATTAACCCCAAAATAAAGTTTTCTGAAAAAAAGATTTTCTTAAAATATTTATTCATTTAACTGTAAAAAATAACTCATGGACACAGAGAAACTTTCTGACAATATAAAATAATAGTAAAAATAGTAAAAAATAGTTTATATCCCCATCCTGTGTTTCAGTTTTCCTTCTAGGAAGAAACGGCTTAACAGTTTCTTACGCACCTTTCCAGAAGTGTTTCATGGATATATTGCATAGAAAAATCATGTAAATGATTTGGTGTGAATGTGCATGCATGTGTATGTTATATTTGTATGTATGTGTGTATGTGTGTATATATGCATATTCCTTATTTTACTCAAGTGGTAGCAGAGCACACATAATCTTCCATTAATTTTACTACTAGGTAGATCATTATTAATTTTACCAGTCCTATATTTGCTAAATAACTATGTCACTTTTTCTATTACAACAGTATTGTGATCAATATTCAAGTCTTTGAAAATGTATTTGTATAATAAATTTCTAGAAGAATTGCTGATGCAAAACTATTTTTTAGAGCTTTATTATCAAATTATCCTATCTCAAGTTTATCACCACTTAAATTCCTACTAACCAAGGTTAAGAGTGTTAATTTCCAGACAAACCCACTCACCATACTGTCAATTTTTCTTTATCTTTGGCAACCAGTGAAGTATATTTTATAACTTTGTGGCTCTATTTATTCACCTTTGTAATCACCATGATTGAGGATATCCCCTCAGGAACACAAGGGCTACCTCAAGCAGCATAGAAACCTTCCCCTCTTAGGCATTTTTAATTTGCCTTCTCCTCTGTAAAATGAAAAATTTGCCATGCTCTCCTAAGTGTTATCCTTAGATATGAGGAACAGTGAAAAAGAACATGCCTTAAACCATGGACTATGGTGTGTATCAATAGATTATGTTAATACCATCTAACACCCTAATCAAACCAGGAAATGGTTCTTTAAGTGAACCTTTTGCTCTTTAGAATTAATTAGTCCTCTTGGCTGGGGTACAAAACTCCCAAGTGGGAAGACTGTAATGTGATCATATTAAAGAAACTTAGAGGGAGCCTCGTCCTTTAGATGGGACTTGGGAATAAAATTTGATTTCAAATGGCAAACTGTGCTATTACATACTATGTAATTTCAAAGAGAATCTGTCATCATACAAAGACAAATTTATTTCCAAAGAAACAAAACAAAACAAAAAAACAACAACAAAAAACCCCCCAAAACATCTGGTACTTTTTTATACAAGCCTCAGGCCAGCTCTGAGCAATGAATGAAAAATGTGCTATAGATAGAATGTTATTTCATGTTGCTTTTCATTTAATCAGCCAGTGTGGAATGTTTGCATTGAAGAAAGCATCTCAAAAAAATCTGCTTTCTTCAAGGCCTGGGTGAAGTTTAAGGGTTTTTAAAAAACATATTTATCTATTTCTCTCTATAATCAATAGTGACGAAATACATCTAGGTTATGTTAGTCCTCTGGGGAATAAATTATTTGTTAGGATATTGTCTGTTGGGGTGGCAGATTTAACAGTTGATGACTCGGATTTTCCTTCTGTGATGGTTTGTGTGAAATGACTAAATCTATTTTCTGGGATAAAGTTTCTACCTTGACAGCTCTCGGTACGGACCCAGATAAGCGTCTTAACAGTTTTTGTCAACTAATGCACACTTTAAAAATCAAATAACAAATGGAGAGCATTTAGAGAAATATGTGAATTTATAAGAGTATTTCTCACAGCTCAGGGCAGAGGCCACGAGCCAGCATCCCCCCCGCCTCCCCAACTTCCCTACCAAAGTTCTACAAGTCCCCAGCAGGGTAGAAAAACGTTAAGCTTGTATCATACATTTCTAGCTCACTTGGCACTGAAGGATGGAAGTAGAGCATATGAGCTAGCATTGGAGATAAGAGACATTGCTTATCAATAGTGAAATGTGTCCTCTTTCTAAAATGGAAAATGGAGGATATGCAGCCACTTTATCAGCCATTTAAGGTCAACGAACTTCAGGGATGAGATGATCGAAGAGAACAAAAGAGACAAAAGGATAGTAGTCAGTGCTTGTCCATGTAGTATTAATTTCAAATTGCAAAGTTCACACTAGTACGTTGAGCATCATTTGTGCAATATCGTGAAAGTATCCTGATAGTATAACATAACCGTGTGCATGGTATCATTTCACATAATTTCCTTTCTTGGTGACTTGCCTCAACAGAAAGTAACATAGGCACTGAGTAAACACATTTAGCAAATTTAGAAATTATTAGAAGTAACAATAGTGAACGTCAATGGAAAATAGAACAGGTGCTTCTAGTTTCCCGGAAAAGAGTAATCATGATTTCTTGGTATGGAGGTATGAGATTTGACCCCACCTGTTCCAAGAAAATTTCCTTTAGAAGACTGAACGCTCCCACTCGCCCCATCCCTAGTCCAGTTGAGATTCTCTGCATCCTGTCCTTTTCTCTTTGGAATGTATGTTTGCTGTTCAGTGGCTTATACGTTACCATGTACAACTGCTGCTTTCACTATCATCTAAAGCCTGTCCTTTTATATTTTACAGTCCAACAGCTCCTTGTGCTCCTACTACTGAGCTGGGGGAACCCAGAAGTCATCATTCTGTCTGATTTCCCACTGTTCACAGAGAAGGCAGCGGCTCCCAGGAGAGCAGAAGCACAGGCAGACCCAGCAATTCTCTACTTGAGTCTGATGGGGGCCAGATTGGATCAGCTTCCATTTTCAATTGTGTTTATGAGTGAGGTAGTGGTTGGGAAAGGTTCTGTGTTGCCTCCCCACTGTTACAGAATAGAAAGAGAACCTTAAAGCAACAAACTTGCCCACACCCAAGAGTGTCTCACTTCTCTAGCAAGTCCTGACTTCCTTTCTGATTTGAAGCTGAAAAGCCCATCTCAGTGACATTCCTCATGGAAGGACCCTCCTCTTCAAATTTCCAGGACCCAACAGGTGTTCTTTTCCCTCCTCTGCATCCACTACCAAAGTACAAACACTGTTCCTGTTTCAAATGCAGGTAACATCAACATCTTCAGCTTTTCAGGGAGACCTCAAATATCCTATTTCTTTCCTATGATTCTTCCAGGTATAATTGCAATTCTTTTTTTTTTTTTCCATTCTGACCTTATGAAGTTATCCTAGGGTGTGCCTGTCTGTGTTTCCACTTACTTTATTTTCCCTCCTTGATTTCTTTAATTTTATAGCACAGTATGCATTTGGGAAACTTTATACGAAGGGCTCTAAGACCTCATTTTTCCAGTGCTTCAGGCACAAGCAGATGGCTGTTGTGCATTCTAAGTTTACATTATAGTTCAGTTTGTCAGAGCATAAGCCCCGAAATAATCTGAATCTAAAAAGCAACCCAAGTACCTCTGACCTCAACTGCAAAATAGAATTCACCCCTAGCTAAGAGCCAACTAACTTATTAAAAAATCATGGAGCCACCTGGTATTATATCTTGATGACAATTCAGAACCAAATTTATAGATACAGATGCAACTTCTGGCTCAAATTATAGGGTACTAGTATTCTATACAGTCTTTCTTCCACTTCCAACTGTATAAAACTTTAGTTTCTTCACAGGGACTAGAAAAAAAAATTGTGCTTAAAAATGACAATATCCCTTATAATAGTATCTAGGGTTGGACCAAGATGTAAGAAAGCTGGCAGCTTCCTTCCTATATGCTATGAGCTAACAAGTCTGAAAGACCGGCCTAACAAAAAACAAAACCAAAAAACAAAAAAACAGAAAAAGAAAAAGCTTCCCTAGGACTTCCATGTAGGGCTTGAAACAGTCCTCTCTCTAAAGAATCAGACAAAGTCCAAGAAAAACCCTGGTATTCATCGCAATTCAATTCTAGGTAACCAACATTTGTAAAGCAATTACTACGTGTCGAGCACTGTGCTAAGGAGAAAGGAGACTCAGGAGCTAACAGACCAGAGGGAGAAAAACCTCAGAACCATTAACAGTATTTTAAATTTCTTACAATGTAAAAATAGCACTATTGGAATCATCACAGTGTTACGGGACCTCTCAGTGTGGGTGGGGAGGAGAATGAAGGTCTCACAACAGAGGTGATGCTTCAGTGGACTGTGAAGAGTCAGCAGAATTTCTGCTGGGAAAGGAAGGAAGAAGAGCATTTAAGGAGGAAAGTACAGCCATAACCAAAACAGAGAGGCATGAAAGACAGGACATGTTCTGGTTAAAAAAAAAAAAAAAAAAAAAAAAAAAGTTAAGTGTCCATTTCCATGAAAAAACCTGTAAAAATTAGACCTTTGGATAAATGGAGAAGTAAAGCTAAAAATACTGTTGGAAAAGTAAGCTGTGACCTGCACATAGGACCTTAGACTCCATGCCAAGGACTTTGGGCTTTTCCCCAGGGGTAATAAGGAAAGCCTGAGAGATATCGAGCAATGAAGTGACATCATAAGGCCTGTGTTTCCGAAAGTGATTCAAAACATAGAAAAGCAAAGAAGCAGAAAAAGACTAGAATTTAGAGGCAGGAGGATACTTAATAGCTAACCCTGTTTTAATAGGGAGGGGCACTGTAAGCTTTCAGGGGGCAGAATAAGGAACTGGAGTTGAGAATGTGGGACGCAGATTACAGAGTTCTGAAGACGGAAAAGTCAGTTTAAAAAAGACCTCAGGCAGGGGGCGGAGCCTCAGACGTGGCCTGGTAAACTGGAACCATCTGATCAGTTGACTAGAAGACACCTGGCATAGGGCAAAGGTAACTTGAAGGTCAGTAGAGTTGAAATCTTACAGTTTAGATTTCCGAAGCTTAGAGAAATGGACAATTACTTTTGGACTTGGTTCAAGCTAGTCCTAAATTAAGGAAGGAGAAGAGGGGACATTTATTGTCAATGAAATAGGAAACACAAGAACTGTTTGGCAACAGAAAGTCCGTGATGTGCTATGGTTATGCAACTTGTATCAGATTTACCTTCGTGATGAGACTATGTCTACTGGGTAAACTATGAACATTAATGCTTTGAAGTGATTGGGGATCGGAGAACTATTACGACAGCCAGAATGTGAGAAGCCAAGATCAAGGAGCAAAGGAAACCACAGAGAAGTGAGCTTGGAATCTCGTGCTACTGCTTGCCTCAAAGCATTTGCTGATTCTTAAATAATAATATCGCCACATGTAATAGATAAGTAAGGGTTCCCACAGGTGAACCCTCAGAAAAGCTGGGGGAGGAAGCTAAGAAAGGACCGGCGAAGTAGTTTGCTTCTGAGGTCATGTAGTCTTGTGAATAGAATAATCAAAAACGGCAAACGTTCCTTTATAAAGTAAAACAACTTACAAGCAAAACCAAATTATTAGGCCCTGAGCAAATTGCAAACATGAATTAGAATTGTTGGAAGAATTCTGAGCTACTCTGTAATCTTCCATGTAGCTCTTCTCCTTTTAGGATTCCTCACTTGGAAATACCTGGAAAATAGCACCCTTCGAAGTTGAAGCCACTTTCCTTAATCTTCTCTCAGAAATTTATCTGCTACACCAACAGCTTTTCAACCCCACAGAAACCCTGATAAAGCAACCATTTTACTTGGCTAAAAGATTTTTTAAACTACTGATACTTAATCTCTTCACATTTATATGAGGTACTTTTTATAGCAAATCTGTTATTTATCTTCTGTAAGTTTTAATTCAGGTTCAGATGTAGTTCAGGCAAATCAAATTAGGTAAACAAGTTATAACATAATTTAATTTCCTCATGTCATTGCCATGATGTAAACTTATCAAAATGAGACCAGCCCAAGGTTGAAGAGAATCGACCAATCAAAGTGAGTTAGAAAAGGCTTTCTAAATATATTCAAAATCCGCTATGGGATAAATTCTGAAACTTGATCTATGATATAAGAATTGCAGAATAAATTGAACCCTATATATGTTTGGTTATTTGTATTTGTTATTATATTATATATTATATTTATATATATTTATTTATATATATTATTATATTTATATATATTGTTTATATTTGTTATTATATTTGTCTTGCCACTAAAAAGATTTAAGTTCCAACAACCAAACAGAACAATATAATACAGTATAGAAATAGGTGTAAAAGAAAACAAGAATCATGAGTAGGGGTGTAAACTAAAGCCAGAAATAAGATAACAGAATGATTCAATACACAGCCATCTACAATAATAAAATAAAATAGCCACGCTTTTACTCTTAGCTTCTGTGCAGGCAATTAGAAAAGGAAAAAGTGATCCATTGCAGAATTCAGTGTTCCCAGCGGAGAACCCAATCGTTAAGGATGAAACACAATATATTCTGATACAAAGACTAGAAAGGCATGTTTTCCTCACTGTCTTCATCACGCAGACACCATGTCATATGACAAGTAACAGTTATCGTCTGTGTAATACACAAAATGGAGAACTTTGCAGCCCTCATCAGGCTGACAGGTCAAATACCCAACTACGTTTTACTTTTTTTGTGTGAATTGACCAGTTACTATGACATGATGCAAAATAGGAGGTGTGTAGTGTGAAAAAACTGCTCACAGAATGAGGCTCAGCCACTAACGGAATCTGTTATCTTGGAAAGTCACTTGAACTTTCTGTGTTACAGTTTACCAGTCTGTAAAATCACAGGACTGATTTCTAAGGTTCTTTCCAGCTCATGATTTCTGTGTTTCTAAGACAGAAACCACGTGACTTACTGCAAACTAGAGAGTCGATCAGAAGAGTAAAACACCTTTCACTCTCTCCGTCTGCAAAGTCATTGCGAAACAAAATGAGAAAAACTGTTCTCGCTAGAATAAAACAGAAACTGTCCCCACGTCTTGCTTGGTAAAACATGAAGATATCTGAGACACTTCCTTACAAAAATTATAAATAATTTATAAGTAAAGGTAGCCACATCACTAATAATGATGTACGTGGTTTTTACTTGCATCAACACACAAGTACCCAGCAAGCCTCAAGACAGACTGGATTTGAGCTCACTAAGGTTTGGGAAGGAAGTGGAAATAATCTCCATGAAAAAGCACGATGAGAATTAATATAACATGTTGCTGTTTATGAGCAAATTCATTATTCTAGGCATTGTTTAAATATCAACAAACACATGAAGCAGAAGTTTCTAAGTCTCTTTTAGTATTATTTCTTTCACTTGCTACTGACAGGATTTTTTCTTATTAAAAGATTTTATTTATTTATTAGAGAGAGAGAGAGAGAGAGAGAGAGAGAGCACGCCAACAGGAAGGAAAAGGAGAAGCAGGCTTCCCTCTGGGATCAGGGAGCCCAAAATGGTGCTCCATCCGAGGACCCTGCAATCATGACCTGAGCTGAAGGCAGATTCTTAACCAACTGAGCCCCAAGGTGATCCTGACAGGAGATTTTTGAACAGTATTATTTAGATTCTTCATTTAACGTAATGTAGCACTTTTTAACCTTTGTAAACAGTGAATACATGTCAAAAATCAAAACTGGTGCCAAAAAATAATTCAAAAATTTCGCTTGCATTTTCTACTGAAAAAGATAAAGGAATAAAATGAAAACCGCTTTAAAGTAGCATTTGTCAGAGTCCTTTGGATTTTTGATTCCATATACCACACTGCAATTACACTGTCATTGTTTGAGAAACCATTATTGGTTTGTTAGGGTAAATATTTCAAATGGCAGAAGACTTTACTTTCCAGATAGAAACTGTATCTTGTTTTACCGCAAATATAAAAACAAGGCAAAATTTGGAATTTTTCATAGCTGGTATCCTATAATAAATGTAGTCCATAGGTAAAGATTCTAGAAAGAAACAAACTGGGCTATGGGCACCCCATAGGAGGCCCTCTGTCTCCTACAGATGTGGCTAAAATCACATCAAAGACATTCCAAACATCATAGACACTTCTCCTAGGCTTAATTCTTTCATACTTCCCCTACAGCTCAATGTACTTGCCCTTTATTTCTGAAATATGACGAGATAGAGACAAGAAGCATTCAGATGCAAGTGAGATTAAAATCCTTCTGTTTATCCTATACGGTAAGTTTATTCTAGTTCAGTGCTGATCAATACTCAGCCTGTTCACCTAGCTCTAATTCCTCTGTTTTTTTTTTGTGTGTGTGTGTCCTCGACTTTTACCTCAGGATGAATGTCTTTGTCTTTCTGGACATCAGTCTTCCTCAACTTTAGCCTCCTGATTGGCTTTCTAGTGCTTCCCAAATTCCTTTGTTTGGACAAAGTTTTTCCCTAATCTTTTATCTGTGGATCCAATACTGTAAGATTTTTTTTTTTTAAAGGACAATTGTCAATTTTTATATGTATCTTGATCAAAGTCAGCTCTCAGAAAGAAAAATGTTAAAATTCAAAGTTGTCCAATAGTTTGACTGATTGAAATGAAAATAGGAATTTGGACCAGAAGGAAAAAAAAATAACTAAAATACAGATTGAAGGTGTGCTTTTATGAAACAAGGAATGTTTCCATTATGAGAAGACATTCACATACCTAAGGCATTATGGTGAACGCACTATCAACATGGACTCTTGGTGTCTATTCGTGATTTCCTGCCATCAGTGAAATACCAGGTGAAGTTACCTAACTTGAGTCTCAGTTTTCTCAGTTACACAATGTGAAATAAAAGTTCAGCTCTTTCATGGGGTTGGTGAATTACATAAATCAAATCATATTTAAATCCCACCACCTGGCTAAAGAAATGTTCTACCTCATCTTTAAGACATACCCACTTTTTCCTAAGAAGGCTAAATTCTCTCCCTTCAAACTTGCCCAAAGTGAGATTTCATTTTTCTTCTGGACTAAAAGTGCCGCAAATAGTTTCTATCAGGTGGTATGGTGTTAACTCTTCATTTAGTGGCAATTATTTAGGGTTTATATAAATAAAGAAAGGAGGGAGGAAGGAAATTTATGTGACTTATGTATAGAGTAGGACAACATACATTTGCCCATTCTTAAAATTCACTGCCTAGTTTCAAGGGAGTAGTCAGGCCCCCAATCAAGAAACAATCTCAGTTCTACGATATGCTTAGTGCAGGACTCCACCAGACAAACCTGAATTCAAACTTCAACTCCGGGGCGCCTGGGTGGCTCAGTGGGTTAAAACCTCTGCCTTCGGCTCAGGTCATGGTCCCAGGGTCCTGGGATCGAGTCCCGCATCGGGCTCTCTGCTCAGCGGGGAGCCTGCTTCCTCCTCTCTCTCTCTCTGCCTGCCTCTCTGCCTACTTGTGATCTCTCTCTGTCAAATAAATAAAAAAAATCTTAAAAAAAAAAAAAAAAAAACTTCAACTCCATCACTTGCCAGAACTTAGGAAAATCAGCCTTTTAGTGTATCTGTTTCCTCATATGAAAATGATGAAAATTGGGGCACCTGGGTGGATCAGTGGGTTAAAGCCTCTGCTTTTGGCTTGGGTCATGATCCCAGGGTCCTGGGATCGAGCCCGGCATCGGGCTCTCTGCTCTGCGGGGAGCCTGCTTCCCCCTCTCTCTCTCTGCCTGCCTCTCTGCCTACTTGTGATCTCTGTCTGTCAAATAAATAAAATCTTAAAAAAAAAAAAGAAAATGATGAAAATAATTACTTTCATAAGGCTTTCTGGGGATTTAAAGTAAAACAACTGGTACACAGTAGGCATTTGATAAATGTTAGCTCCCTTTCCACAATATCAAAATTATAAAAATAAACTAAAAAAACACAAAGATCCTCCACCAGAGAGAAGTGTAGCTTAAACATAACTTCTTTCTGTTTTGATTATTATCTATTTTGTACAAATCAGTAAGACATGCCGTTTTATGATCCTGCTTCTCTGAATTTTGTTGGGACTTGCTTCATGACCTAATATTTTCTGATATTTTTGTCTGTTTGCTCTATCAGGCACTGGGAGAAGTTTATGATCACCATCATGTTGATGGTTGTCAATTTCTTTTAGTATTTCTGTTAACTTTTGCTTTACATATTTAGAAACTTTGTTACTAGGTTTATATAAATTTAGAATGATTACATTTTCTGATAAAATTAAGCCTATTATGATTTTGTTGTGATCCACTTTATCTTGTTTTTTGAAAGACTATTTTCCCCCCAATGTCTTTATAACAGCAAGATAGTCCCCTCCTTTATATCTGGCATGTCATCTGCTGTGTTTTACTTACCATATTTTTGTGCCATTAGGCTTTAGGTTCCTCCAAAAAATAGGATATAGCTAGACTTTTAATATCCAGATGACTTCCCTCAAATGTGGAACTTAAAAAAACAGCACAAATAAAAAGCAGAATCAGACCTATAAATACAAAGAACAAACTCACGGGGATAAGAGGAGGCAAAATAAATCCAGAGGAGTGCGAGATACAGGCTTCCAGTGATGGAAGAAGTAATTGATGGAAATAAAAGGGAATATAGTCAATGATACTGTAATAGTGTTGTATAAAGACCTATGGGAACTACACCTGTGGTGAGCATAACATAATGTATAGAGATCTTGACTCACCAACATATACATCTGAAACTAATGTAACACTGTATGTGAACTATGTCCCCAAAATAAAATAAAACCTAGTATATTTCCTCACTGAGTTTAGTCCATTTACTTCTACTATAATTATTAGTATATTTATATGTAATTCTACTATCCTATTCCCTACATTTTATTTCCCACTTTTCTTCTGTTTATTTTTGCTACCTTTTGATTTTTGTTGCATTGTTTGGAAATTATATACTCATTGTTTGGGGGTATTAGTGGTCACCCTATCTTTTTTAAAATAGCAATTTTATTGAAATAAATTTACATACCATAAAAACCACCCACTTAAAGTTTACAACTCAGTGACATTCAGTATAGTCAGTTGTGCAATAATCTAGGTTTAGCACATTTGCATGACCTAAAAGGAAGCCCTAAACTCGTAAGTCACATCCCATCCCTCATATCCCCTAGTCCTAGGGAAACACTAAACTATGTTCTGTTTCTTTAGATTTGCTTATTGACATTTCATATAAATAGACTCACACAGTATGTACTCTTTTGTGACTAAGTTCAACTTAGGATAATGTTTTCACTCAGCTTAATGAACAAAGTTCAAGCATATTTTACCATGTATCATTTCCTCATTCATTTTTATGCCCAAATAATATGCTATCGTATGGTTAAAATTATAACAATATATCCATTCATCAATCGACAGTCATTTAGATTATTTCCACTTTTTGGCTATTATAAATAATGTTGCTGTAAACATTTACATCCAAGTTTTTGTGTGGACTTTATGTCTTTATTTTTTGGGGGGTATATACAAGTATAATTACTGGGTTATATGGAAACACTGTGTCTAACATTTTGAGAAACTGAAAATTGTTTTCCAAAGGGGCTATGTTATTTTACCATCTTACAACAATATATGAAAGGTCTAATTTCTCCACATTCTTGCCAACATTAATCATTGTTTTTATGATTATGGCAATCCAAGTGGGCTGAAGTGGCATCTCACAGTAATCTTGATTTACATTGCCCTAATAGTTAATGATGGTGAACATCTTTTCATGTGCTCATTAGCTGTGTGTAGGTAAATGATTCCTAAAAAATATGTTCACAGTCTAACCCCACAATCTGTGAATGAGACCTTACTTGCAAAGAGAATCTTTACCGAAGTAATTAAGGATTTAAAAAAAAAAAGATTTATTTATTCGAGAGAGAGAGAGCATGAGCAGGGGAGGGGCAGAGGGAGAAGAGGAAGCAGACTCCCCACTGAGCAGGGAACCCGATGTGGAGCTCCATCCCAGGACACTGAGATCATGACACACTTAACCAACTGAGCTACACAGGTGCCCCTGTAACTAAGGATCTTGAGATAAGATCACCCTAGATTATCCAGGTGGACCTTTAATACAATTACAAAGATTCTGAAAAGACCCAGAAAAGACAGCCTTTCAGAAGGGAATGACATATAAAGATGGGAACAGACACTGAAGTTATATAGACCAAAGTCAAGGGTGGTCTGGAGCAATACCAGGCTGGAAAAAGCAAGGGAGGGTTGTCCTCTACAGACTTCAAAGGGAGTACTACTTTGTTAGTACTTTGGTTTTGGATTGCTGGCCCCTAAAATTCTGAGAAAATAAATTTTTCTAGTTTTAAGCCACCAAGTTTTTGGTGATTTGTGTCAGCCATTGAAAACTAAGCCAGAGAGTAGCACCACCTTCTTCTTTAAGTTGAACAATGTTTTACAGCAGTTTTCACTTTACAAGTCTTCCATTTCTTTTGTTAAACCTAATTATAAGTATATTCAATAATATTATTAGGTATTATATAAGTATATTCATTAATATATATAAATATATTCAATATATATTCAATATTATATAGGTATATTCAATATTATATAAGTATATTCAATAATATTCAATTAATTATAAGTAAATTCAGTTTTCTTTAGTTTTCAAATTATTTATTGTATGTATAAATACAACTGATTCTTGTATATTGATCTTATATCCTGCAAACTTGATTAACTTGTTTATTGGTTCTTAGAGATGTTTTCATTTGTTAAGATCACTTTTATACAAGATCATGTCATCTGTTCATAAAGATAGATTTTCTTTTTCCTACCTAGATGCTTCTTATTACTCTTCCTGCCTTGGATAGAATATCCTGTACAGTGTTGAGTAGAAGTGAAGAGTGTGGACATCCTTGTCTTTTCTTCATCCTTGTCTTTTCCTCTTTGTCCTCAGGAGGACAGTTTTCCATCTTTCACCATTAAATATGGTGTTAGCTGTGGGATTTTCATAGATGCCTTTCCTTTTTCTCTCTCTTTTTTTTTTTCCTGAAGATTTTATTTGAGAGAGAGATAATGAGAGAGAGCACAGTAGGGGAGGGCAGGGAGGGAGAAGCAGGCTCCTCCCTGAGCCCGACATGGGGCTAAATGTGGGGCTTGATCCCAGGATCCTAGGATCATGACCTGAGCCCAAAGCTGATGCTTAACTGACTGAGCCACCCAGGCACCCCTTCATATATGCCTTTTCTAAGTTTAAGGAAGTTCTGTTCTTTTAGTTTGGTATGTACTTGTATCATGAAAGAGTGAAGAGAGGTTTATTGAACACTTTTTTCAGTGTCTATTGACATAATCATGTGATTTTTGTTCTATACCCTATTGATGAGGTCAATTGTTTAACTGATTTTTGGATGTTAAGCCAAGTATGAATTACTGGAATAAATTCCACTTGGTCTTGATATAAACTGCTTTTGTGTGTATATCGCTGGATTCCATTTGACAGCATTTTGTTGACGATTGCCTCTCTCTAGAGGAAGTATTGATCTGTTGCTTCCTTTCCTAATGATATCTTGTTTGATTTTAATATCAGGTTAATATTGGTCTTGCAGACCAAGTTTGAAAATATATTTCTCTTCTAGCATTTAGAAGGGTTTGTGGGGCTTTTGTATTAATTCTTTTTAAAAGTTTGGTAGAACTGACCTGTAAATCCATTTAAGCCTAGGCTTTTGTGTATAACTTTTATTTTTTATTTATTTATTTTATTTATTTATTTGACAGAGAGAGAGAGATCACAAGTAGGCAGAGAGGCAGAAGGGGTGGGGAAGTAAGCTCCCTGCTGAGTAGAGAGCCAGATGTAGGGCTTGATTCCAGGACCCTGAGACCATGACCTGAGCTGAAGGCAGAGGCTTAACCACTGAGCCACCCAGGCACCCCTGTGTATAACTTTTAAATTATGAATTCAATCTTTTTACCTATTATAGGTATATTAACATACTCTACTTTTTGAGCCAGTTTCTGTAGTTTGTATCTTTCTCTGAATTTGTACATTACTGCTATGTTATTTCTTGGTGTACAGCTGTTCATAATATTCTTTTTATATATATAAATTTATGTATTTTATATATATGTAAATATATATATATGTAAGGTGATGATGATAGGCTCTCTTTTCTTCTTGATGTTAGTAATTTGGTTATTCTTTTTTTCCCGCATTAGGCTAAGTAAGGATTTACTAATTTATTTTTTATCTTTTTAAAGAAACAATTTCTGGTTTCACTGATTTTATATTTTCCATTTTATTCTTATTCTGGTCTTTAGTTTTTCTTTATTTCTGTTTGTTGTAGGTATAGTTTGCTCTCCCTCCCCAAGATTCTAATGTGAAAAATTATTTGCTATCTTTCTTTATTTTAAAGAAAAACATTCATAAATTCTCCTCTAAGCACTTTAGCTGAATGTATGCCCTAGAAAATTTTCCAGGCACTTTACATGGTTATTTGCGTAATGTTCACCAATTTTAATTGTTTTACTGGGGAGTGTGACCACAGAGCTCCTCACAGCACTATTCCTAAAGTGTGTCTGTGATTATTTTTATAGCACTAATAATTAACCAGGAACTAGGGTTATTTTTAAGTTACTAAGATGAATACTAATAAATCAAGTGTAAGAAAAGGAATACTGCAAATTACATAGTACCAAGATTTCATCTTGACTAACCTAGATTTGCCTAAAGGAGCATGAACTGCTTTACTAGAAGTCAACTTCTAGACACTTATTCAAATCACTGTTACTGCTAAAGCCTGAATAGGACACTTTCGGCTTAGCCATGTAAATGGCTTCATACAGTAAAAGCTGAAGTGAGTACTTCCTTATTTATATACTTTTATCTCCAACTATGTTATCTAAGTATCTCTAAAAACAGATTATATTACTAGAAATACAGTCTTTCCCATATAATTCAATCTGTATAAGGTTGCAGCTGGAAACAAAAATGAAATTAAAGAATAACTAATTGATTTATTTAATTTCCCTCTTATACAGGTTAATTTCAGGATAGAAGAGACCCTAGTCAGAAGCTTGAGAAGATGTATAAAGAAAAGTGGGACAGAATGAAGATTAAAAAAAAAAAAATTAGCTATCTATTGAAGTAAGGTCCTAAAGGAAGTAATTTAGGATGGAATCATGGCATCAGTCAGTAAGAGCATTAACCTTAGGAAGAACTTGGAGAAGATTTTCAAGTGGGGAAAAGCCAATTTTGAATGTTTTTGAGCTAAAAAATCAGTAAATTTAATAATCTGTGAGAAATGAGTTGAAAAGTTAATTTAGAGCCTAAGCAAATAGGACATTTCAATAGATAGTGGTGAAAATGCTAGAGTCCATTTGAGATAACTAAAAAATTGCAAAACAGTGGTGAAGATATGGCTAAGTTAGAAAGTAGGAATTTGACATTTATGCACTTTATTTTTGTAGTGAGGTCATCCAGTATCACACGGCAACTCAGAAGTAAAAGACAAAGAAGTTAAGGTTTGGAGATTCTCCTGAGTGGTAGGCTGGAGTTAAATACAGAAGTGACCCTGGATTGACTGGCTGTGGATGACAGAGCAAGAAAGAACCAAAGGGAGAGGATGTAGGGTGAGATCATAGAGGTGCCAAATGTTAGAGATTAGGGATAGGTTTTGGAGCATGAGGACTGGAAGTGAGAGAGCAAATACTGGCAAGCTCATGACCAATGATTGTTAGAGAACTTGGAAGAGTTAACTAAGATTCAAAAGCTCTTTTTCTCTGAGGATGGCCAGAAGTTGTGTTAGGCTGGTGGTAACTGGAGTTGGTGGTTTTATACACCATTCAGATTCCCTCAATGGCCTATTTTTAAAGAATCAACACTTTGGAGCATAAAGAATAACACAGAGGCCACTGGGAGTTGGAGAAAAGAAGGGAGCTGGGGCAAATCAGAAGGGGAGATGAATCATGAGAGACTGTGGACTCTGAGAAATAAACTGAGGGTTTTGAAGGGGAGGAGGGTGGGGTTTTAGGTGAGCCTGGTGGTGGGTATTAAGGAGGCCACATATTGCATGGAGCACTGGGTGTGGTGCATGAATAATGAATCTTGGACCACTGAAAAAAATTAAATTAAAAAAATTTTAAAAATTAAAAATTAAAAAAAAATCAACACTTTTTTTGTATGCCACTGGTCACTTTGCTGGTATCCTTGTCTACTTCTCAGAGGAGGCTAGAGTCCCATTAAAAAATACTGGGCTTAAGTTTTCCTCATGTCCCACGTGCTGAACTCTTTGCCATGTCATTTCTGGATTCAATAGAATGCCACACTGATGGGTTCCTGCACAGCCAGACAAGGTGACATAAAAGTGAAGGAAAATCAACTCTATGCAGAAACCCTGACCAATGGGAAGTGAGAGTCTAAAGGTGCCAGGCTGAGAGATTTCCCCTTCTTTGTCTCTTTGGTTGATATTTAATTGAAGCTTTTCTTTATAATCCTTGCAAAAAAATTCCTGCATGTCAGAAGAGCATACTTACTGAGAATGCTTCTGTGTCTTTCTGCAGCTGGTCAAGAAGGGAGGCTAGGAAAAGAGTCCTATATTTCACAGCTTTGCTTCTCTCCTTCCCCCACAGTCATTTTCTCTATCATTGCCCTGACCTGGCAGTGCATCAGTAATAAGCATTATGATCCTTGCCTCAGGCTCTGCTTTCTGTAGAACATAGATTAAAACAAGAAGTTTTGGTGGGAGACTTATCGTCATAAGTATGGATGGGATCAAATATCGGAGAAGTCTATTAATCACACAGAAATTCTATTAATCAAATTTGGAGTAAGGTAGAAGAAATGGACCTGGATTTATAGATGGTCATTGAGAATGAGCAACTTTCAAGACAAACAATGTGACACTGAAGTAGGTTATTGGTAGTTTAGAAGAAAGGCTGTAAAAGTAGTGATCTCAGAGGTAGAGCACTATCCTAGTTTGAAGGCATTTACAATAATTATAGTATTATGGGACAAGGAAAATTACCAAGAAGAATATACACACATACACACAATCATACATAGACATGGCTTCACAAACACTTAAGTTTATTATATTTTTTATTGACTAATTTAAAATTGACTTCTCTCTTTTCATTTTTGTTTTTCAGAGAGTGAGAGAGAGAGAGAGCACATGAGTTGATGACTGGGGGCAGGAAGGGCAGAAGGAAAGGGAGAGAGAGAATCTTAAGCAGGCTCCATGCTCAGTGCAGAGCCCAATGTGGAGCTTGAACTCACAACGCTGAGATCATGACCTGAGCCGGAATCAAGAGTTAGATGCTCAATGGACTGAGCCACCCAGGCCCCCTTCCTTCATTTTCATTCATCAAACATGTACTTAGACCTATCATGAGACACTCACTCTTCTAAAGTACTTAACATAAACTGGCAAATAAAACATGCCCAGAACTCTGTTCTATAGAACTTGCATTCTGAGAGATAGAACAAGAAACAAACAGTACACAAAAGAAGTAAATTCTGTATGTTAAAGGCAGAAAGTGCTGTGAGATAAACAGAGATAAAGGAGATCAAGACTCTTGTAGGGATGGAAGTTAATAATTGAAAATAAAAGATTTCTGGGTGGTTGGGTGGCTCAGTCAGTTAAGTGTCTGCCTTCGGCTCAGGTTATGATCTCAGGGTCCTGGGATCGAGTTCTACATCAGGCTCCTTGCTCAGTGGGGAGCAGGCATCTCCACCTGACCCTCCCACGCTCATGATCTCTCTCCTCCACTTGCTCGTTCTCTCTCACTCTTCCCTCTCAAATAAATAAATAAAATCTTAAGAAAAAAAAAAAAAAGAAGGATTTCAAAAAGTGAAGGGATGAGCCATGTGACTATCACAGGGATGAAAATTATAGGCAGAAAGTACAGCTAATGCAAAGGCCTGAAGCAGGAGTAGTGTCCTAAGAAATAGCAAAGAGGCTAAGGCAGCGGGATTGGATGGATGGGAGTGAGAAATGGGGACAGTGGTGAGGGACAGAGTCAAGTGGTGACAGGGAAAAGCTGGCTTTCTTAGGATTTGGTGGGCCATCCCTGGCAGTTTGCCTGTTACTTTAAGGAACTCTAGGAGCCACTACCATAGATTTCGGAGAAGTGAAAGGGCACAGAGTGACTTCCATTTCATCATGATTATTCCAGCAGTGGGCTGAAAAGAGACAGAAAGATTGCCAAGGCCATAGGCAAAAGCTGACAGCCCAGCAACGGCAGTAGCCTCAAGCCATTTTATTACATAAGATTTCACTCACCCTCCGCAAGGAACAATGCTCTCTCGACTCACTGGGAATGCTATTGCCCCTTTGAGAATGGCACTTTAAAGGATGGACTCCTCATTTCAAATGTACATGCTTCTAAGCTTTTTCTGTCACGCCTTGGTTGGTGGGGGTGGGTTGTAGGAAAGGTGTTGGAAGGCAAGATTAGGGGAATAGAGCTAAGGAAACAAAAGATTATTTTCCTCTCTTGTCATTGTTCTGCTGAAATCTAGTTTGAAGCACAGAAATGTATAAAAAATAAATAAAAAGAAAAACACTTTTAACGTAGTATCTCATGTTTAGGGAAATACAGATGGGAAAAAGGCATACCAGATATAAATGGAAAATTTTAGCAGAATTATTTTCACATAACTGATAGTTAATATCACATCTAGGGATCCAATTAAATGTTACTTCTACTTTATAAAGCTTAATCATCTACCAAGATCTTTTAGGAGCCAAGATAAGTCTGAATTATAAAATTAGTCCCACTTGGTTTCATGAGATAGTCTGATGATCTTAGTATCTCAGTTTCCAGGTTTAGAGCTGAGTGTTCATTATGATTTTTAATATCAAATCCACCACAAGACCCTGTTGTGAAAATGGTGTTTTAGTATTTCTTGGTGAATTATAATTATCTTGAATTTATCAAACATTCTGTCTTTGCAGAAAAGATAGTAATTTTGAAAGCAATGTTAAGGCAATTTCACAGCTTCTCAACAGAGGCCCTCCTCCAACCTTTCCACACTGGGTTTGGGGAAGAGGCAGAGACAAGCAAGGCAGGACTATTTCCCATGGCTGAGATGGGAGCAGAACTCTTTAGATCTGGGCAACCCCTGTGAGTGAATTCTGAGGAAGAGAAATGAGTAACACTCAGATTTTTGTTTCTATAAAAATAAATTATTGCCACCACTACGGTAAATTCTGATTAATTCTAGACCCCATTTACATCCGTGGCCAGCTCAAATTTTTGCATATGCCCTGTAATATTTAGTGTTATGTGATGAAACCGGTGTATGTGAGAAGGTTAGTTTTAATGAATAAAAAACAAAGTGCTTGGGCCTTAGATTTTTATTCCACTAACACCTTCAACACCTAAATTATCCTTAAAGTCTAATTGTACAAAGATAAAGCTACAGGTGTTTTATCCAGAGGTGGTTATTGTAAAATGGAAACAGCAACATGTTAATGGGGCATAAGGAAGCTGGAAGAAATTCTTAACAGTAGTGAAGGGGGAGATTTTTCCCATTACCCATCAGTCACACTTCTCATACACAACTTCCTTGTAACTCTTATATAATACTGTCGGACATCCAAATGATGTTTATTGTTTTTTTAAAAAGGTGATAACTGATAACACTTGTGAGTTGTAGTTTTGAACCAGGCTGCATGATTCCAAGGTCAATGTTAAACCAATTTCAAAATTCCCAGGACAGAAATAGATTTAAAGCTCCATTTTCGTCATCAGTTTTCAGTTTATCATTAATTCACCCATTCGAGCACCTATTCAAGGCACCCATTCAAGCCCTATTCATCTTCCATCCCTGTAAATGACATTTTCCTATTCCCAACAGGAGAAAATCCAAGCCACTCCTTGGCAAGGCAGAAAAAATACTTTCCAACCTGAAAACCCTTTAATATCAAAAAGAAATCCCTATTAGACCAGAAGCTGTGCCCAGTGCCACCTCATGTTCACAAGTGGGGTGCCCTGGTAAGATAGCTTGCTGGTAGTCAATTTACTTGTTCCATCCAGGTGCCCCAGAGGGATTTCCTTCCAAAAGAAGGGTATGTCAGGCAAATAAATTGGCCCAGTGACAGTATCTCAATTTTGTATCCCTGTCTAGTTCTCAGCCTGCATTGACTTCCAAATACTAGGAGAGAGGAGGCTAAAAGTAAAAATGGAAGGGATTATGTTCACTGGTAACTTGCATAGCACCAAGACACAAGGAAACACTGGATGGATTTCCATTAAGCCAAAGAATAAATATTCTCTTTGAATATCCAAAGTTTAGTACATATTTAATAAATTTAGAAAAAAAATGAGAGATGCTTGGGTGGCTCAGTCACTTGGGCATCTGTCTTGGGCTCAGGTCAGGATTCCAGGACACTGGGATCAAGTCCTGCTTTGGGCTACTTGCTCAGCAGGGAACCTGCTTCTCCCACTCCCTCTGCCTGCTGCTCCCCAGACTTGTGCACACGCGTGCTCTCTCTCTTTCTCTCTCTCTCTCTGACAAATAAAACCTTTGAAAAAAATAAATTTAGAAAAAAATTAATGATGAGATGAATGAATAAATGAATTCCAGAAAATATACTCATAAAATCTTTGATATGAATGTGTCCTCAAATATTATCAGCTCTTTAAAAAGTCTTCTCCCATAAAATTTAGCATAATTTTGTTATTTCATACACAAATATCAACAGAAATTAAAAATCTCTGCTCACGTTTTTAACAACAGGTGACTGACTATTCTCTTTCTTCTTAAGACACTAATATTTTGATTAGGCGCATATACAGCGTTTTGGTACATACCCATAAAACTAATATACATGTTCCATTCGGAAGAAGTAACTTAAAGAATTCTTTCACCTCTGGAAATGCCAATTTGTCTTGTTTTAGGCAGGAAGGGCCATGCATTCAACCTTTCTCACAGACTTTTAAGACATTGTCTAGAATATAAAAGTTAAAATATTTCCAAACCAGTAAGTGATTAAAAAAAAAAAAAACCCAAAAAACACAAACAAACATGCAAACAAAAAAACTGAAGTTAGATAATTCCTGGCAAAACAAATATTTAAATTTCAAAAATAAGTCCCTACTCAAATAAATTCAGTGTTTAAGAAGGGCTTTAAACTTTTTGTTTAAATGTTACTCCTGTGTCCCCCATGAGATCAGCGTATTTTTTCCTGGTTGGAGGTGCTGTCTTCTTGGTTGTAGTTACAGGACTGGGGCCTGGGATTAGATACTACTCAATTTTATGGTTTTTGCTTTTGTTGTTGTTACGTTCTTTTGTTTAGTTTTGTTTTTTAGGGTTTTTTGTTGTTGTTTGTTTTTGAGAAAGAGATCGCACAAGTGGGGGAAAGGAAAGAGGGAGAGAGAGAATATCAAGCAAGCTCCCCACTGATCATTGAGCCCATATGGGACTCAGTCCCATGACCCTTTAGATCATGACCTGAGTTGCAATCAAGAGTCACTTAACCAACTGAGCCACCCAGGTGGCCCTCAATTTTATGTTTATATTCATTTTGCCTATCTTCAAAATTTCAGTAAATCCTGAGTATATTTTTAAACAAATCCATTGAATTTATTCAGATTCTGTTCTTATTGTTAAATATTAATTGCACAGGCACGATGGTTTAGTGTATATTTGGATGATAAACATAGGGTAAATGCATTTACCTGCATCACAAAAAAAGAAATCATTATTACTTGTTCATTTTCCAGATAGACTCTTGTACTCTATAACCGAAGACATAACCAAAGAATGTAGTATCAGTATTATATCCGGAAGGAAACAATAGCTCAATCTGAAATACTTTTGGATCTAAAATTACTCTTCAATGGAATTAATGATGACCCTTGAATGTTATTAAAATGATATAGGATGACTGATTCTAAAAGTCTAATTTCATAAGAAACACCTGTAGTGTAGTTCCTGGTCTGCTAGTTCAATATTACAGAAGGTAAATTTGACTGTGCCAGTCAATGTGACATTTAAGTCTAACTTTAAAATCAATTACACATTTCTGTATATTTCAGTTAGACAGGAAGATTTCTAAAATGCCATGTGGTTAGGATTAAAGTTAGTATCTCTACTTTCTGTGACATGAGAATGACTCAGAGGCTCTCAGACAATAGCTACTTTGTCTGTGCTAGTGGCTTGTTAAATAGCTGTTTACCATGTGGGATGAAATGTATGCCATGATACACTGTGGTGAGAAGAGCCTCTGTTCTGTAAGAAAAGCAGATCTCTTCTGTAGCAGAGTATGGTCCTTTTTCTAATCAAATCGAAAGTCAAATGAAATAAATAGGATCTACTTCAAGTCACCTGAGAGTCATGTTAATATTCTGTGGGAAAAAAATTAATATTTTTTTGTTTTTTATTTTAATATTAAAATGTTAATATTCTGTGGGAAAAAAATTAATCATATGACTTTGCCAAAAAAAATCAAACACCTACTGGATTCCTATCTGAATTTTTCAACTTAAAATACTATATCATACATAATATTTTGGAAGCTGAAACATCAGTTCATCAAACTCATACGGGATAACTCTATCTTCCAAATTTATAAAACTCAAGAGTCAGAGCTCAAGAACCAAACTTATTAAAAATAATACTATAATCATAGAATAATACTATGTGGTTATCAATTTAAAATAATATTCTTGGGGTGCCTGGGTGGCTCAGTTGGTTAAGCCTCTGCCTTCGGCTCAGGTCGCGATCCCAAGGTCCTGGGACAAGCCCCGCGTCAGGATCCTTGCTCAGTGGGGAGCCTGCTTTTCCCTCCACCTCCTATCCCCTGTTCATGCTCTGTCTCTGCCTCTCTCTAATAAAATCTTTAAGAAAAATAAAAAACAAGATAAAATAATGTTCTTTATTACTGGGTCTTTTGTCTTTTCTCCAGAAAGGATTACTTCAGAAGCTATTAAACTGAAGGAATCATCACTGCTATAAAAATGTTCCATGATTAATTAGAATTAATAATTTTAATTTTGATTTTAATTACGGTAATTTTAAATAATTATGTTCTAATAAATGGCCTAGAAAGTGGTTTTTTTCCAGAATTTAACACTTGTTCAGGCAGACATATTATCATCATCACCAGGCTTTTTTCTACTAAGTAGAAGAATATTTTTAAATAATGATCATACAGTTTATTCACAACTCTGTTTCTTTAGAGCAAATCAAGTCTGCTGTGCAGGACCGATCTTTTCTTTCAGGCTCTCTTCTGTGCTTCTTGTTATTCTTTGCTGAATTTTCTATAAATGAGGAGGAGAATCTGCTACCAGAAATGTATATCGCCCCAGGGACACCCCAATAGTCCTTCTATCAGGTGTGTCCTCATCTGAAATACCGCTCTGCTATTGGCCATTACTATGTTGAAAACTCTAGCACAAGTGTCTCTGGGAATAGGAGATAAAGACCCCACAAGAAAGACTAATAGGTTTTAGCTTTTGGCTTACCTGGTGTTCTTAGCTGTGGTAGAAATTCATAGAGATTTCCTGAACCAGTGTTTTATCATCCTTAAAAATCTTTGTTAGGACATTGTTCCTAGTATTATTCCTGGTGCTGTTTGAACCACTGTGCTGTAAACCTTCCTCAAAAGCCACCCAACTTCCTCTTTACTCACTCATTCACTCACTCATTCATCCCACTAACACTGACCCTGCTTTGACAGATGAAGGAGTTAGTATGTGTGGCCTGGAAGAACTCAATCTCATCTCCCTGTTTTCCATTATCCATCTCAGCAGCCCCACCCTGCTTTGAAGAAAGTGGAGAAGCAGTGAAGATACTACTCTAATAGTCTCTTTATTGAGTCTCAACTTGCTAGACCCAACCAGAAACCATGTATGATAAGGCAGTGCTCAGTTTGACAGTCACCTTCAGAAAGCAATTCTGAGAATGAATGGCGTAGAGCTTAAGAAATATCCATTGTTTTTGATGCTTTGGTTAAGTGAGCCTTGAAATGAAACTGAGTCATCTACAAAAATTCAGGGTTTGCAGCCAGGGTGCCACATCTGCCTCATCTGTACCCTATGAGCCGTTTCTGCTGCCACACTCAATGTCAGGCTCTCCTCTGTCATGTAGACACTCAGACTTAAATATGCACAGAACCACCTGGGGGAACTTGTTACTGAGTCCTACCACTTACAAACTGAATCATGGTATTGAGGGGGTGGGCCCTTTCATTGGCTTTTTAATTCTCTCTACAGACACTTCTCATGCACACTCATGAGTAAAATCCAGACCTAGAGGGAAAACCGCAAAGATCTCTTGCTTCCAATTGCATTTTTATTATTTCATCTAATTTGCCTTAAATATCACTGTTAAAATAATGGTCTAGCAAAACTCCAACAGTGTCTTACTGTCTAGTGAATTAAATAAAATTTTGCTAGACTTTTAGGGATTTTCAAAAGCGTTAGCCTCATTCAAACTCTCACTTGTTGTTCACTCATAACTTCCCAAAAATCTATGTAGGATTATTTCATGTTTCTTAAATATTCACCATCCTTTTCCATCTCTAGCATTCCCCATTCTGTTCCCAATTATTAAACTCTTATCAGTCCTTCAAGTCCATCCCAAAGGCTCCCTACTCCTTAAAACTTAACATGGCTTTCCTAGTTAGACAGTCTTTCTCCTTTTGAATTCCTCAAATCTCTGTATTTGTGATGATAGTGATCACTTACCTTATATTAAGATTTACATTAAAATAATGTAAATTATTAATTACAACTGTACCTATCTGTCTCCCTCTAGATTGTAAAATCTTTCTCCCTCAGATCATAAAATCTTCAACAAATGTTCTTCGCACAGTTGATACTTAGCATTAGTTCACCTCAAATGTGAAATAATTCATGCTCTTTTAGTCCTTGATCTTTCCAGAAATCACCTATATTTTGCTGAACTTAAGGACTAAATGTGTATCAACCACTCATCTCAGGTGGCTCTATTTTTGAGTGTAAGTTTTGCTTAGCAATTTAGTTTTTTTATTCTCATCCCCTTATCCTCAGTTGTCATTTAGGGATGTTTGTACTCCTACTGTTTTCTGATAAATTTAAATATTGATAGCTAAACTCTAGCACAGATTTCTTGCTACCTTTTTTTCTTACATATATGGTGCTATGAATCTTGCTATAAAACATATATGTGAAATGAGGAGGAATAAGGAAATTAGAGTGTTAAAAAGAAAAAAATCATGCTGATAAATCTTTAGACACTTTGTTGATAGCATGTTTCTTCAAACAGGTTCAAAACCTATATTCTTTTTAAAAAGTATGTAATTAGCTTTTCCCCCCTAATGAATTGAAATTTAAAAAATATCTTTTTTGTATAAATGTTGACTGAAAATACTTTGTGAATGGCTTTTTGATGTGGAAGAAAATAAATACATGTGACAGAATGAATAGGTGGCCCCATTTGGAGGAGAACCAGAATTTACAGACAATAAAGGAAGACAACTTGTATTAGAAGAGAAGTAAAAAGGCCTGAGACAGAAATTGCTTTGAGGAATAGATCAGTGCAAATGTTTACAAATGAAAATTTTTGTTCTGCATTGTACAGTGAAATATTAGTCATAAGAGTCTCTCAAAAACTGTGTTTTTGAGTCTTAAAGACTCTGCATTTTTCCTACTATCTTAGTAAACCTAAAATATTCATCATCAGATTCAGTTTGAAGAACTGAAATCTTCAAGGAAAATTTTATTAAAAAAAAAAAGTAGAAAGACATCTAAAAAGAAGAAATTGAATAAAACCATTAGAAATATACACTTAACTATATAAACATACTTTCAGGTAAAATTAGGCTTCAATGTCTACTTTAAAAATCATATTTATTAACATTTCTTTACACCAAGGGTGGAGAGCTGGGAGTGTTGGGGCAGTAATGTCCCACGTTGGTGTTGGTAAAAGGTGTTTGTTTTTTTATAAATGGAGAGAAGGAATATAAGAATTTCTCTCCTACTCACGAAAAGTTTTCCAAGTCATGTATTATATTCTGGCAGTCTGCCTCTGAAGAAGATATATTTGGATGTGAACCAGAGGATAGACATGTTCAAAAATGTATGCACTCTCCATAATGTAAACACTGCATAAGCGTGTTAGTTTCCTCTTGCTTCTGTAACAGATTACCAAAAATGCACTGCTTTAACCTAGCACACATTTATCGTCTTACGGTTCTACAGATCAGTTGTTTAGATGCTAAGTCCAGCACAGGTCTCATTCAAGTAAAATCAAGATGTAATAATGATACCAATTGCTGGCAAGGGTACAGAACAACAGGAACTCTCAGTCACTGTCCATGGGAATATAAAATGGCCCAACTACTCTAAAGACGGTTTGGTGGTTTCTTACAAAGCTCAGTATTGTCTTGCTATGCAATCCATTTATGTAGAATCATGTTCTTTAGGTATTTACCCAACTCACTTTTTCCCACAAGCTGTACCCATGCACTGCTTTTATTTTTCTTTTTTTAAACACCTTTGAGGCATAACTGATAAAAAAAGAGCTGCACATATTAAATATGTATAATCTGATGAGTTTGGACATAGGCAAATCTCCATGATACCATTACCACAATCAAGGTAAGAGACATATATAACACATCCCAGAGTTTTTTTTGTCTCTTTGTGGTTGTTTTCATGTGTGTGGTACCATGCAACAGGTGTTTACCCTCTTACCAAACTGTGGAGGGCATAATATTGTATTGTTAACTACAGGCACTATGATATACATCAGATCCCTTGAATTTATAGACAGTAAAAGGAAGAAGACATGTACTGGAAGAGATGTGAAAAGGCCTAAGATGTAAATTTTATGTATTCTAGCATAACTGAAACTTTATAACCATTGAATAACAATTTACCACTTCCCTCACCCCCAGACCCTGGAAAACACTACTGTTTTATCTCTTTCTGTGATTTTGACCACTCTGGGTACCTCCAATCAGCTGAAGCACAAAGCATTTGTCCTTCTGTGACTGACTTCCTTCATTTAGCATAATGTTCTCCAGGTTCATCCACGCTGTCACAGATGGTAGGATTTCCTTATTTTTAAAGGTTGAAGAATACTCCATTATGGTTTATATACCATACTTTCTTTGCCATTTATCTATCTTGGGTAATGGTTATTGCCTTATCTTGGCTACTGTTGATAGTACTACAATGAACACGGGAGTGAAGATATCTCTTTGAGATTCTGATTTCAATTCGACTGAGCAAATACTCAGAAGTAAGATTGCTGAATCATGTAGTATTTCTATTTTTAATGTTTTGAGGCATCTCTGTACTTTTTCCATAGCTGCCTGGCCAGTTTATGATCCCACCAACAGTGCACAAGGATTCCACTTACTCGACAGCCTTAACATTTGTTACCATTTATTTTTTTTAAATAATAATCCTAACAGATGTGAAGTGATAACTCATTATAGACTTGATTTGAATTTCTCTGATAGTTAATGATGTTGGACATTTTTTCCTATACCTCTTGACCATTCATCTATTACAGAACATCTTGGTTGCTTTCTGTTTGGGGCAATTATGAATAAAGCTGCCATAATGATTCACATACAGGTGTTTGTGTGTACATAAGTTTTCAAGTAAGTTAGGTAAATGACTGTTTAAGTCCTTTGCCCATTTAAAAAATTTTTTTAAATTTTAAAATTTAAAAAAGCAGTGTTTTTTTGTTTTGTTTTTTGGGTTTGTTTGTTTGTTTTTTGTACTGTTGAGCTTTAAAAGTCCCTTACATATTTTGGAAACTAACCCCTTATCAGATAGATGGTTTGTAAATATTTTCTCCCATTCCACATATTGCCTATTCATTCTGTTGAGTAGCACAAATCTTTTTTTTTAATTTCTTTTTAGTATTCCAGAATTCATTGTTAATGCACTACACCCAGTTCTCCATGTAATATGTGCCCTCCATAATACCCACCACCAGCCTCACCCAACCTCCCACACCCCTCCCCTCCAAAACCCTCAGTTTGTAACACAAATCTTTATCAAACTCCTTCTAAAGTTTTAAGAGGAGGAAAACTCACAAGTTCATTTTATGAGGCCAACATTACCCCATAAAGATATACCCCATAAAAGATACTACAAGAAAAAAAAATTACAGGCCAATATGTCTGATGAAAACAGATGCAATAATTCTTATCAATATACTAACAAACCAAATTCAAGAGCACATTGAAAGGATAATACACCATGACCAAGTGGGATTTATCCCTGAGATGCAAAGATATTTCAATATATGCAAATAAAAGTAATACACCAGATTAACAGAATGAAGGATAAAAATAACATGATCAGATCAATAAATATAGAAAAAACATTTGATAAGTTCAAGACTTTTCATGATGAAAACACTCAACCAACAATGAATAGAAAGAACATTGCTCAACATAATCAGGACCGTACACAGCAAGCCCACAGCTAACATCATACTCAATGGTGCAAAGTTGAAATCTTTTCCTCCAAGAAGAAGACATTGTGTCCATTCTCACCTCTTCTATCCAACATACTACTGGAAGTCCTAGCCAGAGCAATTAGGAAAGAAAAAGTACCCAAATCAGAAAAAATCGGGTAAAATTATCCATTGGCAGATAAGATTGTCCTGTAAGTAGAATACTGTAAGACTCCACCAAAAACCATTACAGCTCAGTAACAAATTCCTTGAAGTTACAAGATATAAAAATCAACATACAAAAACCAGTTTTATTTCTACAAACTAACAATGAACCATCTGAAAAGGAAATAAAGAAAACAATTCTATTTACAACAGCATCAAAAAGAATGTAATAGGGGAGGAGTCAAGATGGCGGAGAAGTAGCAGGCTGAGACTACTTCAGGTAGTGGGAGATCAGCTAGATAGCTTATCTAAAGATTGCAAACACCTACAAATCCAATGGGAGATCAAAGAGAAGAAGAACAGCAATTCTAGAAACAGAAAATCAACCCCTTTCTGAAAGGTAGGACTGGCGGAGAAGTGAATCCAAAGCGACGGGAAGATAGACCGCGGGGGGAGGGGCCGGCTCCCGGCAAGCGGCGGAGCAACGGAGCACAAAATCGGGACTTTTAAAAGTCTGTTCCGCTGAGGGACATCGCTCCAGAGGCTTAACCAGGGTGAAGCCCACCAGGGTCAGCGTGGCCTCAGGTCCCGCAGGGTCACAGAAGGATCAGGGGTTTCTGAGTGTCGCAGAGCTTACAGGTATCAGAACAGGGAAGCCGGCTACAGAGACAGAGCCGAGGAGTGAGCTCTAAGCTCGGGGTTACCTTGAACCGGTCGCAGGCTCGGTCAGCTCAGAGCGCGGCCGGAGGCAGGGTGACGGGAGTAAATCGGCGCTGTTCTCTGAGGGCGCACTGAGGAGTGGGGCCCCGGGCTCTCGGCTCCTCCAGGCTGGAGACCGGGAGGCCGCCATCTTCATTCCCGCCCTCCGGAACTCTACGGAAAGCGCTCAGGGAACAAAAGCTCCCGAAAGCAAACCTGAGCAGATTACTCAGCCCGGCCCCTGGTAAGGGCGGTGCAACTCCGCCCGGGGCAAAGACACTTGAGAATCACTACAACAGGCCCCTCCCCCAGAAGATCAACAAGAAGCCCAGCCAGGACCAAGTTCACCTACCAAGGAGTGCAGTTTCAATACCAAGGAGAGCAGCGGAATTCCAAAGGAGGAGAAAGCAAAGCACGGAACTCATGGCTTTCTCCCCATGATTCTTTAGCCTTGCAGTTAATTTAATTTTTTTTCTTTTTCAATTTATTTTTCTTCTTCTGCTAAATTTTTTTAACTTTTACCCTTTCCTTTTTTAACGTTTTTTAACTAGTTTATCTAATATATATATCCTTTTTTTCCTTTTTATATTTTTTCTTTATTGGTTTTCTTTTTTTAATTGTTTCTTTCTTTTTTTTTTCTTTCTTTTTTTTTTTTTTCTTCTTCTTTCTGAACCTCTTTTTATCCCCTTTCTCCCCCCTCACAATTTGGGATCTCTTCTGATTTGGCTAAAGCATATTTTCCTGGGGTTGTTGACACCCTTTTAGTATTTCACTTGCTCCTTCATACTCTTATATGGACAAAATGACAAGGTGGAAAAATTCACCACAAAAAAAAGAACAAGAGGCAGTACCAAAGGCTAGGGACCTAATCAATACAGACATTGGTAATATGTCAGATCTAGAGTTCAAAATGATGATTCTCAAGGTTCTAGCCAGGCTTGAAAAAGGCATGGAAGATATTAGAGAAACCCTCTCCGGAGAGATAAAAGCCCTTTCTGGAGAAATAAAAGAACTAAAATCTAACCAAGTTGAAATCAAAAAAGCTATTAATGAGGTGCAATCAAAAATGGAGGCTCTCACTGCTAGGATAAATGAGGCAGAAGAAAGAATTAGTGATATAGAAGACCAAATGACAGAGAATAAAGAAGCTGAGCAAAAGAGAGACAAACAGCTACTGGACCATGAGGGGAGAATTCGAGAGATAAGTGACACCATAAGACGAAACAACATTAGAATAATTGGAATTCCAGAAGAAGAGGAAACAGAGAGGGGAGCAGAAGGTATATTGGAGAGAATTATTGGAGAGAATTTCCCCAATATGGCAAAGGGAACAAGCATCAAAATCCAGGAGGTTCAGAGAACCCCCTCAAAATCAATAAGAATAGGTCCACACCCCATCACCTAATAGTAAAATTTACAAGTCTTAGTGACAAAGAGAAGATCCTGAAAGCAGCCCAGGAAAAGAAGTCTGTAACATACAATGGTAAAAATATTAGATTGGCAGCAGACTTATCCACAGAGACCTGGCAGGCCAGAAAGAGCTGGCATGATATATTCAGAGTACTAAACGAGAAAAACATGCAGCCAAGAATATTATATCCAGCTAGGCTATCATTGAAAATAGAAGGAGAGATTAAAAGCTTCCAGGACAAACAAAAACTGAAAGAATTTGCAAATACCAAACCAGCTCTACAGGAAATATTGAAAGGGGTCCTCTAAGCAAAGAGAGACCCTAAAAGTAGTAGATCAGAAAGAAACAGAGACAATATACAATAACAGTCACCTTACAGGCAATACAATGGCACTAAATTCATATCTCTCAATACATACCCTGAATGTTAATGGGCTAAATGCCCCAATCAAAAGACACAGGGTATCAGAATGGATAAAAAAACAAAACCCATCTATATGTTGCCTACAAGAAACTCATCTTAAACCTGAAGACACCTCCAGATTTAAGGTGAGGGGGTGGAAAAGAATTTACCATGCTAATGGACATCAGAAAAAAGCAGGAGTGGCAATCCTTATATCAGATCAATTAGATTTTAAGCCAAAGACTATAATAAGAGATGAGGAAGGACACTATATCATACTCAAAGGAACTGTCCAACAAGAAGATCTAACAATTTTAAATATCTATGCCCCTAACGTGGGAGCAGCCAACTATATAAACCAATTAATAACAAAATCAAAGAAACACATCGACAATAATACAATAATCGTAGGGGACTTTAACACTCCCCTCACTGAAATGGACAGATCATCCAAGCAAAAGATCAATAAGGAAATAAAGGCCTTAAATGACACACTGGACCAGATGGACATCACAGATATATTCAGAACATTTCATCCCAAAGCAACAGAATACACATTCTTCTCTAGTGCACATGGAACATTCTCCAGAATAGATCACATTCTGGGTCACAAATCAGGTCTCAACCGGTATCAAAAGATTGGAATCATTCCCTGCATATTTTCAGACCACAATGCTCTGAAGCTAGAACTCAATCACAAGAGGAAATTTGGAAAGAACCCAAATACATGGAGACTAAACAGCATCCTTCTAAAGAATGAATGGGTCAACCAGGAAATTAAAGAAGAGTTGAAAAAATTCATGGAAACAAATGATAATGAAAACACAACGGTTCAAAATCTGTGGGACACAACAAAGGCAGTCCTGAGAGGAAAATATATAGTGGTACAAGCCTTTCTCAAGAAACAAGAAAGGTCTCAGGTACACAACCTAACCCTACACCTAAAAGAGCTAGAGAAAGAACAAGAAAGAAACCCTCAACCCAGCAGGAGAAGAGAAATCATAAAGATCAGAGCAGAAATCAATGAAATAGAAACCAAAAAAACAATAGAACAAATCAACGAAACTAGGAGCTGGTTCTTTGAAAGAATTAATAAGATCGATAAACCCCTGGCCAGACTTATCAAAAAGAAAAGAGAAAGGACCCAAATAAATAAAATCATGAATGAAAGAGGAGAGATCACAACGAACACCAAAGAAATACAGACAATTATAAGAACATACTATGAGCAACTCTACGCCAACAAATTTGACAATCTGGAAGAAATGGATGCATTCCTAGAGACATATAAACTACCACAACTGAAGCAGGAAGAAATAGAAAGCCTGAACAGACCCATAACCAGTAAGGAGATTGAAACAGTCATCAAAAATCTCCAAACAAACAAAAGCCCAGGGCCAGATGGCTTCCCGGGGGAATTCTACCAAACATTTAAAGAAGAACTAATTCCTATTCTCCTGAAACTGTTCCAAAAAATAGAAATGGAAGGAAAACTTCCAAACTCATTTTATGAGGCCAGCATCACCTTGATCCCAAAACCGGACAAGGATCCCATCAAAAAAGAGAACTACAGACCAATATCCTTGATGAACACAGATGCAAAAATTCTCGCCAAAATACTAGCCAATAGGATTCAACAGTACATTAAAAGGATCATTCACCACGACCAAGTGGGATTTATTCCAGGGCTGCAAGTTTGGTTCAACATCCGCAAATCAATCAATGTGATACAATACATTAATAAAAGAAAGAACAAGAACCATATGATACTCTCCATAGATGCTGAAAAAGCATTTGACAAAGTACAGCATCCCTTCCTGATCAAAACTCTTCAAAGTGTAGGGATAGAGGGCACATACCTCAATATTATCAAAGCCATCTATGAAAAACCCACCGCAAATATCATTCTCAATGGAGAAAAACTGCAAGCTTTTCCGCTAAGGTCAGGAACACGGCAGGATGTCCGTTATCACCACTGCTATTCAACATAGTACTAGAAGTCCTAGCCTCAGCAATCAGACAACAAAAGGAAATTAAAGGCATCCAAATCGGCAAAGAAGAAGTCAAACTCTCACTCTTCGCAGATGATATGATACTATATGTGGAAAACCCAAAAGACTCCACTCCAAAACTGCTAGAACTTGTACAGGAATTCAGTAAAGTGTCAGGATATAAAATCAATGCACAGAAATCAGTTGCATTTCTCTACACCAACAACAAGACAGAAGAAAGAGAAATTAAGGAGTCAATCCCATTTACAATTGCACCCAAAACTATAAGATACCTAGGAATAAACCTAACCAAAGAGACTAAGAATCTATACACAGAAAACTATAAAGTACACATGAAAGAAATTGAGGAAGACACAAGGAAATGGAAAAATGTTCCATGCTCCTGGATTGGAAGAATAAATATTGTGAAAATGTCTATGCTACCTAAAGCAATCTACACATTTAATGCAATTCCTATCAAAGTACCATCCATTTTTTTCAAAGAAATGGAACAAATAATCCTAAAATTTATATGGAACCAGAAAAGACCTCGAATAGCCAAAGCAATATTGAAAAAGAAAGCCAAAGTTGGTGGCATCACAATTCCGGACTTCAAGCTCCATTACAAAGCTGTCATCATCAAGACAGCATGGTACTGGCACAAAAACAGACACATAGATCAATGGAACAGAATAGAGAGCCCAGAAATAGACCCTCAACTCTATGGTCAACTAATCTTCGACAAAGCAGGAAAGAATATCCAATGGAAAAAAGACAGCCTCTTCAACAAATGGTGTTGGGAAAATTGGACAGCCACATGCAGAAAAATGAAATTGGATCATTTCCTTACACCACACACGAAAATAGACTCAAAATGGATAAAGGATCTCAATGTGAGAAAGGAACCCATCAAAATCCTTGAGGAGAACACAGGCAGCAACCTCTTCGACCTCAGCCGCAGCAACATCTTCCTAGGAACATCACCAAAGGCAAGGGAAGCAAGGGCAAAAATGAACTATTGGGATTTTATCAAGATCAAAAGCTTTTGCACAGCAAAGGAAACAGTTAACAAAACCAAAAGACAACTGACAGAATGGGAGAAGATATTTGCAAATGACATATCAGATAAAGGGCTAGTGTCCAAAATCTATAAAGAACTTAGCAAACTCAACACCCAAAGAACAAATAATCCAATCAAGAAATGGGCAGAGGACATGAACAGACATTTCTGCAAAGAAGACATCCAGATGGCCAACAGACACATGAAAAAGTGCTCCATATCACTCGGCATCAGGGAAATACAAATCAAAACCACAATGAGATACCACCTCACACCAGTCAGAATGGCTAAAATTAACAAGTCAGGAAATGACAGATGCTGGCGAGGATACGGAGCAAGGGGAACCCTCCTACACTGTTGGTGGGAATGCAAGCTGGTACAACCACTCTGGAAAACAGCATGGAGGTTCCTCAAAATATTGAAAATAGAACTACCCTATGACCCAGCAATTGCACTGCTGGGTATTTACCCTAAAGATACAAACGTAGTGATCCGAAGGGGCACGTGCACCCGAATGTTTATAGCAGCAATGTCTACAACAGCCAAACTATGGAAAGAACCTAGATGTCCATCAACAGACAAATGGATAAAGAAGATGTGGTATATATACACAATGGAATACTATGCAGCCATCAAAAGAAATGAAATCTTGCCATTTGCGATGACGTGGATGGAACTAGAGGGTATCGTGCTTAGCGAAATAAGTCAATCGGAGAAAGACAACTATCATATGATCTCCCTGATATGAGGGAGAGGAGATGCAACATGGGGGTTAAGGGGGTAGGAGAAGAGTAAATGAAACAAGATGGGATTGGGAGGGAGACAAACCATAAGTGACTCTTAATCTCACAAAACAAACTGAGGGTTAATGGGGGGAGGGGGGTTGGGGGGGTGGGATTATGGACATTGGGGAGGGTATGTGCTATGATGAGTGCTGTGAAGTGTGTAAACCTGGCGATTCACAGACCTGTACCCCTGGGGATAAAAATATATGTTTATAAAAAATAAAATTTAATAAAAAAAAATAAAAAAAAAAGAATGTAATATTTAGCATTAAACTTAACCAAGAAGGTGGAAAAGTTATGCTAAAATCTACAAAACATTGATGACAGTAATAAAAATGGATATAAAAATAAATAGAAAGACATCCTGTGTTCACAGAGTAGAAGAGTTAATATTGTTAAAATGTCCATACTGTCCGAAGTGATCTACAGATTTAATACTTTCCCCATCAAAATGAAACCATAAAGACCCACAAATAGTCAAAGCCACCTTGAAGAGAACTACAAAGCTAGAGGCATCACACCTAATTTAAAAATACACAGTACAGTATATACCCAGTAAAGCTACGGCAATTAAAACAGCATGGCATAAAGACAGATATATAGACCGGTGAAATAGAACCAGAGCCCACAGATAACACCATACATGTACAGTTAACTTATCTTTGACAAGGATGCCAAGGACATAGAATGGGAAAATAGAATAGTCTCTTCAACAAATGATATTGGGAAAATTGACTATCCATACACCAAAAGCAAAGAGAAATGAAATGAAATTAGGCCCCACCTTATACCATACACCAAAGTCAATTCAAAATGGATTAAAGATTTCAACATAAGACCTGAAAATGTAGAACTCCTAGAACAACACCTAAGAGAAAACCTTCTTGACAATGGTCATGGCAATGATCTTTTTGTAAATAGAGCACTAAAAGTGCAGTCAACAGAAGACAAAATAGACCGGTGTGAGTACAAACTAAAAATCTCTTGTAGCAAAGCAAACAGCCACTGGCATGAAAAGGTCACCTACAAAATGGGAGAAAACATTTGAAAACCATCTATCTGAAAAGGAGTTAATTTCCAAAATATATAAGAAACACCTTCTATAATTCAACAGAAGAAAGAAATCTGATAAAAAGTTGAAAACTCATGTCCACACAAACACTTGTACATGAATCATTATAGCAGCCTTATTCTTAATTGCCAAAAAAGGGAAGCAACCAAAAAAAGGAAGCAACCTTCAACAGGTGAATGGAGGGAAAAAAATGTTGTCCATCCATTCAATACTATTTAGTGATAGAAAGTAATGAGCTATCAAATCGTGCAGAAACATGAATCTGAAATGCATTTTGATAAATGACAAAAGCAGTTTGCAAAAACTATAAACTGCATCATTTCATTTGTGAGATATTCTAGAAAAAGTAAAACCATAAAGGTAATGAACACATTGCTAGAGGTTAGGGGGATGTTAAACTGGTATAGCACAGAAGTTTTTAGTATAAGTAACCATTCTATGTAAAAATGTAATGGCGGAGGGGCGCCTGGGTGGCTCAGCGGGTTAAAGCCTCTGCTTTTGGCTCAGGTCATGGTCCCGGGGTCCTGGGATCGAGCCCCACATCAGGCTCTCTGCTTAGTGGGGAGCCTGCTTCCTCCTCTCTCTCTCTGCCTGCCTCTCTGCCTACTTGTGATCTCTGTCTGTCAAATGAAATGAATAAAATCTTTTAAAAAAAAATGTAATGGTGGAAATATGACCTTATGTATTTATCAAAACCTGCAGAACTTCACAGCACAATGAACTTTACACAGGCATATTTAAAAAAAAATTCTATAAGAAGACATATGATCTCAAGACCAAACAGAACAGGACAAAGAAACTAACAGTATTACAAATGTCTGAGACATGCTCACTGAAGAGGGTGGAGGAAAAGATGCCAGCCTAAGTCATATGGGAAATGAGATCTCTAAAGTTAAAGGGAACTATACATAAGGACTGTATTCTCGTTAATACAGTTGTTTCTCCTGCAGATAGTAATGATTCTGAAACCACTGTACATGTATACTGGAATGAAACAATTAAACCGAAATGGATGGTGGGAACAAGTTTTCTCACAGTTGGAGTAGGAGGTTACAGATAAGCAAGGGGAAGAGACTAAAACAATCCGTGTGGTAATGGATTAGTAGGGAGACCACCACATGAACTCATTTTCAGCTCAGTATCAATAAATATTGTCACACAGAAAAATAATGATAGGTAAGTGCATGTATAAAGTGAGTGTTTATATATCTATTTCCTTACTGTGCCACCTGATGGGGCCTACAACAATGGCTCCCAGGTAGCAATGAGCTCAGCTTTTGAGATCTTAGAACCAGATCTTGGTTCTAATACCATTCACCAATAAAGATAACCAGAGCTTCTTGGCGGGGTGGGGAAGACAACTGATTCTAGGACTGGGGCAGGAAAAATACAAGAGGAGTCTGGAGAGATCTCAAAGTGCCAGAAAGTAAGGTAGTCCTCAAAACAAAAATAAAAGACAAAAACCAAAGTTATGTGAGTAGGTCAGTAGGACACAGGACCGAACTTCAGGAACTCCCAGGGGCTGAAGCCAAAACAAGTTATCAACATAATAAAGCAGTATTGCATTATAAACCAAAGTATAGGAGTCATGTTTCCATACTTCTATAAATAATTTGCTCAAAAAATGGAGACTAGACCATCTGTACAAAATTCTACATAACTTAGGCAGCTATTCCATATTCAAGGAGGTAGAACCCAACTCCCTACTCCCTGTGTGTGGGTGGCCCATCGTAGATTTCTTCCAAAGACTAGAGGATGGAAAAAAGGAAACGGAAGTCGTTTTAGAGTGGAAAAAACCCACCAACAGTCTCAGTCAGGTGATCATGACAGTCTCCTGTCTCAGACTGTGCCATAACTTTAAACAAGGAGGAGCAGAGGTTATGGAAAAAACAAATGTACACGTTCTGTTGTTGCTGCTCCAGAGTCCACTCCCCAAACACAGCTCACCCTACTTCAGATGAGTTTCACTAGTGATGGAGTAAATCCAAACTGAGAGATAATGAGAATAAGAACTGGGCCAGAGTGTGAATTTTTCTTTCTCAAAGTTTGGCTCTGACCCTGTGATTGGCAGAGTCAGCCTCGTGTTTTCCACTATGTGCCAAAGGCTGCCTCCCCCAGGCGGGGTCCTCAGAGGCTTCAAAAGAATGTCACTGAAAAACCAGATCAGATCAGTTGCTGAACTAAGCAAAGGTCTCTCAAAATGAAAGGGAATTGAGGGGGACAATTTGCTCTTTCTTGGCTCCAGAGAGTGTGGCCCCAGAGAGTTATGTTAACAAGTTTCATAAACGTACTTGTTTTGTTTGGGGAAATGGGATAGTTGTTGTATTGATTTTTCTTGCTGTTGTAAAAATTAACAGAGATGCGGTGGCTGACAACAATGTGAATTTATTCTCTTCTAGTATTGGAGGTCAGAAGTCCAAAATCAGTATCAGTAGGCTGCAAAGAAGGTGTTGGCAGGCCTGAGTTCTTTGTAGGAACTTTATGACAAAATGCATTTCCTTCTCTAGCCTCTAGAGGCTACCTGCATTTCTGGCTCAAGGCTGCCCTTCTCTATCAAAACCAGAAACGAGAGGCCAAGTCTTTCTCACGTTGCCCTGATTCTCTGCAGCTGGGGAAAACTCTGTGCTTTCAAGAACTCATCTGATTAGACTGGGCCCATCTAGGCAAGATTCTTGTTATTAACAGGATTAACAAGTTCAATCAGCATTCATCAGTTCTAAGAATGAGAACACAGATATTGGGAGAGGGGGTTAGTGGTGTCATTCTATCACACCTGAGAATTGTGGATTCCTATGTATCTGTACTTTTTCACTGGTTATTAGCTCCCACAGACATCTTGAATGTATGAGCTCCAAAACTAAATTAATCTTTCACCAAATTTATTTCTTCCTTGACTGGGGATAGATCCAGCCAACAACTTAAGCGTGAGGCTGAAAACGATTTTTCTGCAATCCTTCATCAGACTGTTAAATCTGCTCATTTTGATTCCAGAATATTTCTTCCATCTAATCCTGCCCTGCCCCTCTCCCACCATTAACTACGCTTGTGCATTTTTCATTTACCTGAAAAGAAAGTACTTCTTGATTAATGGAGTCTGGCCTTTTGTTAGTTGGTGGAGCTACTGATGCAAATAAGGTACCCATGTCATTGGCTTAAGTAGAATTTACAGACCAGCATGGGAAACACCCATTAAACAAATAAACAGGTATAATAAGTATCTTGGAAAAAGATATTCCTGATCCTTCTGATCAAGTACCCTGGCAAAGTTTTCAAAAACCGAGGTTCAAGATTTGTGAATTTTCTAGAAAGTGGCTCCAAGCTAACACCAGAAATTTTGGCAGGGGCCATGCTAATCTTCTCTATATTGTTCCAATTTTAATATATGTGCCGCCAGAGTGAGCACAAGCCAACGTCAATGCAGTCAAAAGTATGACATATATTTCCATATATGTCACTTTTCCCTGATTCTGTAATATAAATATGAAAAAGATGACTAACAAATTAAGCAGTAAGTATGGCAACTTACTTTTAATCAAGCTAGAATGGCTTTTTAAACTCATCTTCATAAACTTTCAGACTGGATATCATGAATGGAGTTGACTTTCTGACTAGATATCATGAATCCCACACTAGATACAATCCCACATTAGATATAATGAATCAGGATGCCTGAGGTAAGGCCTGGTGAGATGCATTTTAAACAAGTAGCCCATGATTTGTTGTACACATTAACATTAGGAATTTATGGAAATTCCATAGGAATTTCCTAGGAAATTATTGAACCAATTTCAACTTACCCACTTCTGTGGAACTCACTTCCAGCTTCTGTAGTCTGTCCACATTCCTCAGTTTGTGACCTTTTTTCATCTTCAAAGCCAGGAATAGCAGGTAGAATCCTCAACCTATAACTCTCTCATTCTCTGTCTGTGGACACCTCTCTGACCAGAGCTGGGAAAATTTCTCTGCTTGGAGAGAAAGACGCAAGTGATTAGATTGGTTCCACCTGGATAATCCAGGTGTCCCTCCTTGTTTCAGGATCCTTCAAATTAATTCCACCTCTGTAAAGTCCCTTAAGCCATGTAAAGTGACAGAATCAAAAGTTCCAAGGAGGGGTGCCTGGGTGGCTCAGTCCATTGAGGAACTGCCTTCAGCACGCACGGATCAAGATTCCAGGGTCCTGGGATCGAGCCCTGGGTCAGGCTCCCTGCTCATTAGGGGAGTCTGCTTCTCCCCCTCCCCTTTCTCAGCTCGCTCTCTCTCACTCACTCACTTTTTCTCTTTCAAATAAATAAATACAATCTTTAAAAAAAATTACCAGAGATTAGGAGGTGGGCATCTTCGAGGGGAGGGGAAATCATTCTTCCTCCCACAATATATGCTGTGTACTAAGAACCCCCATTTTTTATTGAAGTATAGTTTACATATGTTACATCAGTTTCAGGTGTAAAACATAGGGATTCATCAATTCTAGTTGCTATGCTGAAAGTCCTTTCTAAGCTGCTACACTTTAAGTACTATATCGATATTAGTACATTCATTTTACCCAAGTACAAACAAGAGTAGAGAGAAGACTTTCAAGATGCATACTAATGAGACTTTTTACTACTCAAATTTTGATCCAAAATGGAGTCTTAAATTCCATGGAAGAACCCGTGTCTTCCAATATTCTACATAGGTCTCTATTTGACTTCTAATACTAATATGCATTTAACTTGATATAAAAGTTAAATAAAAGGCCAACAGCCTAATGGTTCTTCCAGGCGCTTCACAGGGCTATTGGAACTTAGAGTATTATTGTAGTGACTCATTGAATTAGGACTCTCCAGAGAAACAGAACCTATCGGACATGTGGAATATAGAAAGAGATTTATTATGAGGGATTGACTCACATAGTTATGGAGGTTGAGTAGTCCCATGACATACTGTCAACAAGCTGGGAGCCCAGGACCACGAATGATGTGATTCCAGTCCAACCCCCAAAGCCTGAGAACCAGAGCGGCCAGTGGTGTAAATCCCAATCCAAGTCTGAAGGCCCAAGAAATCGAAGCACTGCAGTCTGAGGACTGGAGAAGATGGGTGTCCCATCTTAAGCGGAGGGCAATTTCACCCTTTCAACACCTTTTTTTCTCTTCAGACTCCTCGTGGATTGCATAACGCCAACTCACATTGGTGACAGTGAATCTTCTTTATTCAGTTTGCCAATTCAAACACTAATCTCTTCCAGGCACACGCAGACACACCCAGAAATAGTATTTTACCAGCTCTCTGAGAACCCCTTAGCCCAGCCAAGTGGACACAAAAAAGTAACCACTGTCACCCAGTGTCTGTAGCGTGTTTGCATGTCATACAGAGATCAAAGTTTGGGTTAGATGCCAGACCTGTAATTTGGATTATCATCTTTTTATATAGATCATGCTAGTATCAACACAAAATCAAACATGAAGACTTTGACACATAGCCTATGATCCTTATTTTAACATAGTCTCCTAAAGTAAATTGGCATCAGCTTTTAAAGTGGGAGGCTTATAAAAGTTTGTGATATATATTTTTGTATTTTGTAGGACTGAAGCATAGGAGATGGTGAACTTGAGTTGTTGACATTTTTTTTGAACAGATGCCTTCTGGTATAGATCACAAGTAAAAGAATAAAAGGCAAATGAATTAGGACCTGCTAAATTTTCAAACTGACCTCAGCTCTTTTCCACAAGAAGGAACTCCAGACACTTGGAAAAGGAAGATGTCATAGTCAAAGGTATATAAATGGCAATACAATAAGGTAAAAGCTCCCCAAACCACAGAAAACTCCTTGTTGGGGCAACCCACAGCCCTCCACCGAGAAAACCCCACCACGACGTACTGTTTTCATCACACATACCTCCTGAGAGATAAACGAATCCAATACAAATGTGCATTTGTGAATGCACAATGTTCGGTACATTTCATTTGAACTTCCCTGCTTACTGTTAAGATCAAAGAAATCTAGGGGCGCCTGGGTGGCTCAGTCATTAAGTGTCTGCCTTTGGCTCAGGTCACAATCCCAGGGCCCAGGGACAGAGCCCCGCATTGGGCTCCCTGCTCATCAGGAAGCCTGCTTCTCCCTCTCCCACTCCCCCTGCTTGTATTCCCTCTGTTGCTCTATCAAATAAATAAATAAAATCTTTAAAAAAAAAATGAAAGAAAAAAAATGAAAGAAATCTTGGTTGACTGTTTTAGCTAGAAGTTTTGTGAGGCAAGCACAAAGGAGCTTGTAAGTACACTTACTGTAACACTGAGCACCAAAGAAAATTAAATTTGTATCAGGAAGGATTAAAACAAAAGATATTTTTCTAAACGATGAGTTGCTCTGAAATATAGGATCATGTTCCAAAAATGATTGTGTTGAGCCCGTCATCAGATGTTTTACTACATAAATGTCTCCATAAAAGAATGGGTTAAGGAAGTCTACTGTCATGCCAATCCTATTGTCATAAATCTCTCTGAATCTACTCCATGTCATCGAAAGCATATTTGAAAGGAGGACGTGTTACCCTTGACTATTAAACAAGATACCAGGAATGTTCCCCCCACATACATTTCTTGATTAAAGCTCGGATGTCTTTCCCAGGGCAAGCTGTATCATCAGAGAATGCTTTTAGTGGCTTCTCACATAGTTCATAAAGGAATGGATGTTGAGCTTGCTGGGATAACACAGTAGTGACACCGGGCGTCCGACATCAGGCACAATTTAACAAGGACACCGGGCTCATGCTCCCCAAACGCTTCTGTTTGCACAATTCATCAGTGGCTTTGTCACTCAAGCACCTCACCAGGCATCCTTTTCTCCCTGCTCTTTCTCATTCCTCGGAGGAGTACGAGAAACAGATAAAAACCTCTTCCTTTTCTCTCTCCCTGGCCCCAATCCCTCACGTAACCCACAACCACAACAACTGTAATGTAGCTTATTGGAAAGAAAACAAATTCAAATCTCAAAAGATGAAATCGATCCGGCAGAGTTGGGCAGTGGTTAGAGACAGAAAGACAGAGATCACAGTAAACTTACCAAGACAAACCTCCGACAGAACGCAGATAGATACCTGTGAAATCGGCATCTCTTCTCCTAAATCTTAATGTGTTCCAGGCAGAATTCTCCTGGCTTCCCTTAAACATCTACGGTCCTAGAACAGCCACTATCCACAAACTGACGTAGCTATTTTTCCTCTCATTAATTTGGTTCTGTCCGTTTTTGTCAGTTTTGCCAATTTGACCTTCACTGCCCACCTTCACGTACCCACTGACCTCTGCCACACATTTCCCTTATATAAACCTGGAAGTATTTTTGGCACTTTGGAGACAGTCTTTGAGAGGTTAGTCCATTGTTTTCCTGCTGTTGGCCTCAATAAAATAAATTTCTTTTCAGTTTCACCACGACTAGTTTCTCCGCCTTTGGATTTTGTTAATGGTGGGTGGCCAAACATTTTCTGTTTGAGACCCCTGGAGACAGGCGTTCTTGCATGCCTCTGCCTTGGCTACAGTGCTTGGGAAGTGACAACCAAAATCAATACCAATTTTGGGTGCCTGGGTGGCTCAGTCTGTTAAGTGTCTGCCTTCAGCTCAAGTCAATCCCAGAGTCCTGGGATTGAGTCCAGTGTCGGACTCCCTGCTCCACGGGGAGCCTGTTTCTCCCTCTTCCTCTCTCTCTCTCACTCTCTCATGAATAAATAAATAAAATCTTTAAAAAAAGCAATACCAATTTTATTGAAGGTGCTTTATGATGCCAAGATTCTTCACTCACATAACTATTATCTAAATGAAACACCTCCAACAGTTTTCTTAATGATCTACATTCCCCTAAAGATCTAACAAAAATCTTTAATAGAATTGCAATAATAAAGTTGTTTTAAGATATCCATCTGTATTCTTTACTCATATAAATCTCTATTTCTTATGATGTTCACCCCTCTAGGGGATGCGCTGCTGGCCAAGAAAATAGCAGGAAGAGAACATTTGAATCATCCCTTTCTAGCTACCATCCTCACTCACAGCTCTGGCATTCTCCCTCTTCTCTGAGATTTGCACCTGTGGCATATTTCAGATGTGTGGGGGCTGGCAGCAAGGGCAGTGAAAGAATTCATCCAAAGCAGAACAAAGAAGATAGAAGTTTATTGAATATGCTGCAAAGGAACAGTGGGCAGGATAGCAACAGAGAGACAGCCCTGAGGTGGTGGTGGTGAGGGACTATAGTTACAGGGTAGAGTGAGGAACTTTGGCGACATGTGGAATTTTCCCCTTTTTGGTAACTGTGCACAACGTAAGTAGTCTCTTGGTTAGTTAGAGCCTATGGCCAGTAGGAGGTAGGTCACTGAATGAGCCTCTTTGTATTCAGCTCACAGGTCACTGTGGGCCCTTGTGCCTTGCTCAAGTTTCTATTTCTCAAGCCTGTTGCCTAAATGTGGAGGGAGTTTAAGCCTATGGTGAAGCAAGTACAAAGTACAAGTACAAAGTACAAAGGGAATCATCTCTTTTACCCCATACAGGAACAAACCAAGAGAAGAGAGACAGTTGAAAAATAGAGAGTGTCTTAACAGATCTGTGATTTAATATCTGGTGTTGTCTGTTTTCCATTCTATGTCCTTAAACCAATGATCTCTTCTCACAGAGTAATATAAAATCTATATCCAAAAATGCAACACAACAAATATCACCTTTCACACTTTGCAAGATGCACCAATGCTGATTCTTTCTAGACAGTTTAGATCTACTCTGAGGGAAAGAAAGGACATTTCTTTGTTTCTCTTTACTTAGGCAGAAAGACATACTCAGGTAAAATGGTTGCTTGGTATTCTGTAGATGACAGAACGTTTCTTGAAATTTATTCCTTATTCAGGCTTGTACACCAAAAAAAAAAAAAAAAAAAAAAAAAAAAAAAGCCAACAAACAAACAAGTAAAGAGCCACATGAAATTTCATCAGGTTGGTAGATTCCAGGGTGTGAGGAAACAAGATGTCAAGGCCTGATTGCAACCATACCCAAGCCCATTTATATCTCATAATCCCAGAGAGATCCAACTATCATTGTCACTGTAGATAGCACATTAATGCCAGGACTGCAAATATGACATATGCATGGAAAGATCTACCATACAAGCAGCCACTACCATATACTACTCTAATACTGAAACTGGGGGAAAATAAAGGCGGGGGGAGCCTATAAGTATTCAAATGGGTATTAATGAGCCATGAACAATTTAGTTCAATTCAATTCAAGCTTCAGCTCCTTTTGCTCTGGTATTTTGGCTCTTGTATTTCCTTAAAACTATTGACCTTCCCACACTTGACCATGAACTATGACTGAACTTCCACTCAAATTTCTTTTCTTCCTCTGTTTTGACACATGGTCTCAATCCTGGTGCCTAAGAAATGATTCCTCCCTTCCTCTTTGATATCACCAACTTCTGCTTGTGCTTAGGGCTTCATGAAAAACTACTGTCTGATCAGACTTGGAGTCTGTTGTGTAAGTTGAGGTTAAGCAATATATGAGGCAATCAAGGGAGCAAATGAATCATGAAACACCAAAAGACTACCATTTGCTTAGGACCCTGTTAGATCTGGTGATGCTGTAATGATTGATTCCTATACTCAGAGGGCTTGGAATCTAGCTGAGGAGACTAGACTAACAAACACATAAGAGTAAGGCAAGACTGTCTAATCAAGAGCCAAACGGTGTTCGCAGAGTCGCCATGCTGTTAAGGTTCAAAGGAAGAGCATCAGAGCAATCTAAAATGACTAGAAAAGGCATAGCACAAGAGATCAGCCTCAAGAAGATAATGAGGAGAGAGGATTTGGGTAGGTAAAAAGAATAAACATTCCAAGCAACATGAATATGATGAATAAAGGCAAAGACATGGAGATGACAATGGGGTGTTCTCAAAGTGCTAAGATAATATGTGTATGTCACAGTGGCCAAAGCAGAAGGAATCTATAGAACGGTTACAAGTGAGCTTGAACAAGCACACCTGGGCACCTGGCTGGCCCAGTCAATTAAGCATCTGACTCTTGATTTCAACTCAGGTCATGATCTCAGGGTCGTGAGGTTGGGCTCTGAGCTGGGTGTGGAGCCTGCTTGGGAATCTTTCTCTTCCTCTGCCCTTCCCACACATCGCTCACGTTGTCCCAAAACAAACAAACAAATAAGAAAACCAAGTGAGCTTAAATATTAGGAGAGGCCTGACTCTTGATAAACAATTGGCAATAACAGTTGGTTATTTTAGGCTAATGAACAGACGTTGTAGGCTAACAGAAGGCTGTGTAACAGATAAACCCCATAATCTTAGTAGTTTAACATAATAAACATTACTTACTTATATGAAGTTTCAAACAGGTATTTGTAGTTGGAGACAAATTTGTGTTTCGGTGGAGTAAATAAATGATGTCATAGGTCAGATATGACTTTCTGTCAACATATATGTCTTATAAAATCACTCAGCAAACTTCCTTCAAGCATCTACTGCATACCAGGCACTATGCTTGACTGACACTGGAAATACTGACCGAGGCAAAAGGCATGGTCTCTGCCCTCCAGAGCCCTCAGCTGCCAAGGAAACCAGACAAGAAAACAAATGAGCTTTACACTCTGTGTTGTGGCGCCCAAAGGAAGGAAGTATTTCACAGACTGTGGAAGCACAGAGCTCAAATTAGAGCCTTGTAATGAGAGTTACTTGACTGTCCAGTGGGAACGGGTGCTCTAGTAAGTGCTCAAAATAAACATTGTAAATCCCCCGAGTTCAGTGGAAAAACACCTGACTTTTATCTCTTGATTCTTACTAGCTACAAAGACACTTGCCATGCCACTGCTCTCCAAAATGTGCTGTTTATTTCTCTGTGTCTTCTTGTGGCATTATAAGCATATCCTATCTTCCATGGGCACTCCTGAACAGAATGTGGTCAGTTTTCCACAGGTACATCACAACTGGGGACAGGAGACAAGGTTCTTACTCAGACTCTTGCAGGGATGAGGTGTGTTTGTCTCAGAGACACATCAAGGCTTTAGTTTTCTCCTTGTACAAAAATGCATGAAGTCCCTTTCAGCTCCACCTTGCGATACATACTTCTAATATTGTGATCAGAATTTTGTGTCTTCTGAGAACATGTCTCTACAATGCAGTGTATTTGACACTGTTAAAACTATTTACTTAGTTATATACATAGAAACAGTAGAGTGCACTGGTTTTGGGTGTGAGATTTGAAGTCAGTCTGACTCAGTTCAGATCCTGCAAAATACCCTTTTGAGTTGTGTGGGCAAGGTAGTGAACCCTTTTGTGTCTTAGTTTCTGTGCGGTGGACGTAATAGAATTATGTCGTTTGGTTGATACGAAGATTAAATATGCAGAGGGACCCAAACCTTCTTTGCTCACACACCTCTGAGCTAAGTGTCTCCATAATTCCTTTCCCTGTGTCCCAAGGCCAAATGAAATACTAAATAGTTCTAATTCTTAAGTAACTATTTCCAAACAACAAGTAAGCATTTGTGTCCTAACAACTTACAGTAACAGCCACTGGAAAATACAGAACACGTGATTTTTTTAAAAAAATAGTACTGTAAAGAAAAAACATTATTGCAAGGAATATATGTAATCTAAGGTTGAATTTGAAATAGCTTGAGCTAGAAGCTACCACAGTGTCCAACAGATTTCAAGTACCACACTATCGCTCTTGAAGAGTTGAAATTCCTCAGAGTTTCTGTGAGTTTGCTACCATGATCCACTGGTACACAGTCTGGGAATCACAGAGCTAATTCATATAAAGCAAGTAGAACCGTGCCTGCCACATACCAGCCTTCAAACAATGTTAGCTCCTTGTCGATTTTAGCTCTCATTCAAACAACAACCTGCAGATGTAAGTTTAAGTTTTATGACAACTATCTTGAGATGAGGAAACTGAGCTTCTAGAAGGCCAGGTATTTTTCCCACTGAAATTAGGAAGTGGAGAAAACAGAATTTTCATTCAGGTTTACCTGGATCCAACGCCTATATAAATTCTTCCCAATATATTGTACTGCTTTCTTTCGGTTCAAGACCTAGCTACACTGACACATTCTCAACTTTAGGTTTGTATGCATGTGGGCGGCATACTGGTTAAGATAGAGATATCCCCCATAGCTGAAGAACAGCTGCTGTGTTACATATATCCTATCCATAGATTTACATTTGCATGTTAAATTATGCAACATTTCACACAGAAGAGCACAAAAGGTAATATATAACTGCTACCAAATTTGCACAGGTGTGAACATTTTCTCCCATATGTTTCAAAATTTTTAAAGAAATGGAACAAAGTTATGTTCTCACTTACCAGCCTCTATCTATCTCTTGTTTATTCCTCCTTCCTCTGAAGGACCAACTATCCTGAAGCTGGTGTTATCACTATGCACATTTTTGTTCTTTCACTATACGCATATATGAGTGGTGTCTACAAACCAAGTACACTCTGGGGGGCTGAGATCTATATGTTTGTGTGTTCTTTCCACTGTTGCACCCCCAGTGCCTGGAACAGAGCCTAGCACCTGGCAAGCACTCTGTAGATTTTCCCAATGATTAAACTATAGAGGCATTGTCCCTATTTTTAAATGCATATCTATATTATCACAGTATGTATTCTCTTACAATTTGCTTCCTCCAACATTATGTTTCTGAGATCAATCTTATTAATGTGTGTAGGTCTAGTTCATTCATCTTAAGGGGTATATAGTATTCCTTTTTCTGAACAAACAGCATATTATCCATCTGTTCGCCTAAGGACATTTTGATTTTACTGTATTACAAGATAGTTCATTAAATATTGTTGTACAGATTAGAGTAATACTGACCTATTTTCACATATTCACCAGAATGATAAATTTCCTATTATGATAAATCTAAGTATCTTATATGCTCCTTCTGGGAACATGGCAAAATAATTAATTAAATTCCAGATATGTAGATCCCATGATCTAGCAAGACCACATTCTAGATATAGGTTGACAAGGACCTGGGTACAAGAATGTTCAAGCTCAATATTTTAAAAAATAAGTGTCATTTTCTATTTTCTTTTGTTTTTGTTATATATTAATGCATAACAAATGTACCCCAAAACTTAGTGGCTAAAAATAGTCATTTTTTTTACAATCATGAATTTTGTGGGTCAGTGATTTAGAAGTGGAATGGCAGGGACATCTGTATTTGCCCCATGATGAGGCCTCCACTGGAAGGACTTGAAGCCTGGGAGTGGAAATCATCTGAAAACATTTATTCACATGCCTGGGAGTTGATGCTGGCTATTGTCGGGAACCTCAGCTAGAACTCCTTAGATAATCTGCAAGGAGCATCTTCATTTGGCTGGGCTTCCCAACGGCATGGTGCTAGGGAGGCTCAGCATCCCACCACAGATTGTCCCCAGAGAACCTGGTGGAAAGCATACCATGTTTTATGACCTACTCTTAGAAGCCACATGGCACTCCTTTTACCATAGTCACGGCCTACCCAGATTAAAGCACTTGGCAGTAGACATAGGCCCTGCAGATGAAACAGAAGAACCAGAGACCTCCTCTCTTAATGAGGGGTGTATCAAAGAACATGAAGGGTGAGTAACACTGTTGTCGCCATTTTGGAGGAAAAATAACATTTGCTATATCTCTCCAGCCTTCTTCCTCACTCCCCCTCTCTTTTCACCACCTTCAAGATGTTCTCTGAAATTATTAGGCATTTGGGCCTCTGTAAAAATCTATGTTTTGGGGCACCTGGGTGGCTCAGTTGGTTAAGCGACTGCCTTTGGCTCAGGTCATGATCCTGGAGTCCGGGATAGAGTCCTACATCGGGCTCCCGGCTCCATGAGGAGTCTGCTTCTCCCTCTGACTCTCTCCCTGCTCAAGCTCTCTCTCACCTTCTCTCTCTTTCTCAAATAAATAAATAAAATCTTAAAAAAAAAATCTATGTGTCATGTTTAACTTCTAACTCACACTGTCTTTTATTATTACTATTTCCATGGATAACGTAGTCTTTTGATCAGCCTTTGCCACCACCTACTATTAAGTCAAATTTATTCCCTAAATGGTTTTCTTCTTGAATGATCAACGATTAAAACAAGCATTTACTTGCAGTATTCCTGCAGGCCTTGACCTGTTCTGTCAGGTATGATTATCTTTCATGCTTTAGTCTTCTTACCTCTGTAGGAGGTTCTGCTCTTGTTAGAAAGAGCTAGATATAAATAATACTTGTTCCATTATTATTTTGGTATTCTTTGGTAGAAAATATATCTCATGACTTATGTTTTACACTTCTATTTGTAGTACGTGCATGCATGACTTCCTGAATTGCCCTGCATGTTCTGGACAATCTTAGAATTTCCTTTTGCATTCCATTTTAGATTTTACATATTAGCACACTGCCTCCTGAAATAAATTGTCAGCCTCTCAACCTAAAAAAATTACATTAGCCTCTTTAGACATCAGCTCAGAAAACTGATGTTCTTCTAAAATAAATTAATTTACTTTTCCTCGGGGATTTCCCCATGGGTTGTGGTATAGTCAAATGCTCAAGATAACCTTATGGATTTTCCAACCTCATGAGGGGGTTAGACACTCAGAAATTAAAATTTTTAATTACGTGTGCCACTTTTCTGTTTTTTATTTTCTTCTTTTTGTCTAGATCATTGAGAATGTTCAGGGCTTTTTTTGACACTTAATTTTAAAAATGACTTTTGGCCTAACTAATGGAATATCTCTTTTCTCTTTCTTCTCACCCTGTCAAATCCCTGAAACTACTGTAAGGCATTTGGTCATATTATTCATCTCAGTAATCATATTTTATGGTTTTTTTTAAATGTAGCCACTGTAAAGATTCTGTGAAAATAGTATAATAAACAGTAAAGAAGAAAGGCAATGGAAAAAGGAAGTCAGTGACAAAAGTGTTGAAATCAAAGATTGATTTATCAAGCTCTTTAAAGTGGGCAAAAAGAGTTGCTCTCTCTCCTCCCCCAACGTTCTATTCCAAATGCACCAACTCAGCAGCATTCCCCAAGGTGCTCTGCTCTTCAAGCCTATCCCTGCACATACAGGTTATGATGGCTAGAATGACCTTCTCTTTTCTTCTGAGGAAATCTTACTCTCAGCTCAACTGTTATTTTTGCTGTATCAAATCATGGTTTCTGTTTCAAGCACATAGTTATTTTCATGTCATGTTGAATAGCTATGTCTGTGTCTCTCTCTCAACAGAATTCCTCATGCCTGGACCCATGTTTACTCAATTCTGTAACCCTAGTACCACACAAATGTTTGCTCAATTCCTACGTAACAAATGACTACTTTTATGACCATGAATAAGTGACTTAGCCTGTGTGCTTTCTGCATTCTAAAATGTAAATAATAGTTGTATCTAATTTAAAAGACTGTTTTGAGGATTAAATGAAATAATCCATGTAGAACACAATGACTGATACAGAATCCATGTTCAGTCAATATTAGGCTGTTGTTGTTTTATATATTTTTCAAAAATATTGCATTAATTACCAACATCCTTTAATTATAAATGGTCATGAAAATGAATGTTTTGGGGGTGCCTGGATGGCTCAGTCATTAAATATCTGCCTTGGGCTCAGGTCATGATCCCAAGGACCCCGCATTGGTCTTCCTGCTCAGTGGTGAGCCTGCTACTCCCTCTCCCACTCCCCCTGCTTGTATTCCCTCTCTCAGTGTTTCTCTCTGTCAAATAAATAAATAAAATCTTAAAAAAAAAAAAAAAGGAAAGAAAAGAAAATGAATGTTTCAGGGCACCTGGGTGGCTCAGTGGGTTAGGCATCTGATTCTTGATTTCAGCTCAGGTCATGATCTCAGTTTATGAGGTCCTGGGCTGAGGGTCCTGGGTCACTGGGCTCCACAATGAGCACAGAGTCTGCTGGGGTCCCTCTCCCTCTGCTCCTCACCACTCGCATGCTTCTGCTCCCTCTCTAAAATAAATAAATCTTAAAAAAAAAAAAAGAAAGAAAATGAATGTTTCATGTTTTAAGTTTTTATTTTTTTAATCTGCCAGATGTTCTAAATACCACTAAGAGATGTGTTACCACTACGATGAAATATCTTTCTATAGAAAGACTGTATGGAGGGGCGCCTGGGTGGCTCAGTGGGTTAAGCCTCTGCCTTCAGCTCGGGTCATGATCTCAGGGTCCTGGGATTGGGCTCTCTGCTGGGCAGGGAGCCTGCTTCCCCCTCCCTCTCTGCCTGCCTCTCTGTCTACTTGTGATCTCTGTCAAATAAATAAATAAAACCTTTAAAAAAAAAAAAAAGGAAGAAAGAAAGACTGTATGGAGGGGCTTCTCTTTCTGTAACAAAATGCCAATTTGCAATATGACATCACAAAGTGCCTAGAGGGGAAAAATTGCTAATACTCTTGGACATCAGTTTATGCTCTGCTTGACTGGGATCCCACATTCTTTCTTGGTAGCCCTTTTATCAGCTGCCCTTAATCACATATATCATCAGGTATATTGCATGGTTTAAATTTTGCACATTAAAAAATCAGAACAGATTAATATAGTAACTGTTTTTACTGCAGACAACTTTCATGAAGAAATAAAGATGATGAGACACAGGCCACGACCTGTTGTTGCCGATTCTAAGAGCAGAGCAGGCTTTGATGAGAACATTTTTTAAAAAACAACAAAGGAATTAGAGATTCTGAAAAGCAGGCCTCCAGCTTTGTCTTCTAAATTGTTAAAAAGTGGAACAGGGTGGGCACCTGGGTGGCTCAGTGGGTTAAAGCCTCTGCCTTCCGCTCAGGTCATGATCCCAGGGTCCTGGGATCAAGCCCCACATTGGGCTCTCTGCTCAGCAGGGAGCCTGCTTCCCTTCCTCTCTCTCTCTGCCTGCCTCTCTGCCTGCTTGTGATCTTTGTCTGTCAAATAAATAAAATCTTTAAAAAAAAAAAAAGTGGAACAGGGGAGCACAATCCATGCACATAAAACAAATGCAGATTTTAGTCAGTGGGCTTGAAAGAAGTGAATTTTACTATTTAAGTATTTTCTAAATAATAGATGTGTTCAGATAAATAGTAAATGCCACATTACCCATACAATGCATTCAGAATGTTGTATGTTAAAATATTCAATTATTTTGCCAGTAGTAATATTTCACAAACAAAGTCTTTCTTGTGTTGTGATGTGAATATGTTCAACTTCATCTTTCTTTTTTTATTCCAGTATAGTTCACTGAATACAGGGTATAAATAAAGGTACTTTTGAGGTTTATTTATTTAGGGGATTCCAGTAAGGAAACTTATTTTACTATTTATTTGTATAATTCTTTTTTTTTTAAATTTTATTTTTTATAAACATATAATATATTTTTATCCCCAGGGGTACAGGTCTGTGAATCGCCAGGTTTACACACTTCACAGCACTCATCATAGCACATACCCTCCCCAATGTCCATAATCCCACCCCCCCCCCCCCCCCCTCCCCCCATTAACCCTCAGTTTGTTTTGTGAGATTAAGAGTCACTTATGGTTTGTCTCCCTCCCAATCCCATCTTGTTTCATTTACTCTTCTCCTACCCCCTTAACCCCCCATGTTGCATCTCCTCTCCCTCATATTATTTGTATAATTCTTAGTGAGAGTTATCAGACTTTCCCAAAATGGACACATTGATTGAAAATATACTTCTGGCCAACTTCATCAAAAGGAAAGAAAGAGAGAGAGAGAGAGAGAAAAGAAGAAGAAAAAGAAGAAGAGGAGGAGGAGGAAGGAGCAGGAGAAGGATGAAGAGGAGGAAGAGGAGGAGAAGAAAATATAGAATTTGAATGGCTGAATGGTTTGGCTTTCTAGTGTCATGCAACTGATCTGAGTACTGACTTCTTAAATTATACGGACCAATCACCTTGTAACTCTTATCTTTCACTTATTTTAACAACTGTAGCAGATCAGCCATCTGTAAACTACTTATACCCAGTATTTTCTTTCGACCAAACCCTTCTACACAAAAACAAAGATTTCTTAATAACATACCAGATGATACAACAAAGACGAAGAGGGCAGGAAAAGGAGGAAGAGAGTTGAAAAACAAATTACCGGTGTGAAGTTTTCTAACTTATAAAAAGTTATATTTTAAAAAGTTACATTATTAATAAAAGTAATATATATAAAAATCTGCTTCATTATGGAGACCACAATTTTTTTGTCAAATGGAGAATAACAGGGGAATGAAAGGGGTTGTTTTTATCAGTGAGGATAGGCTAACTTTATGCTGTACTAACCAACAATACCAGGATCTCAGTGGCTTAACTCAAGAAAAAGCTACTGCTTATTTTTGTCAATTATGCAACATCCACTGTGAGTCTGATGATGCACACGGCTTATTGTAGGAGGTAAGAGAGAGGATGAGACTGTTGCTTGAGCCTTGAGCTGGACTTGGGCAATGAGAGCCTCCTCATCTCTTCCCCTGTCCTTGGCATGTACATTCTGCCTACTGTTCCCACAGTGGGAGCTATTCCAAAGACAGAAGTGAGAATAAGGTGCTTTTGAGACAATCTGGACAGTATATGTGACCAAACCCTATTAAGGCCTTCATATAAACTTTTAAAATGCTGGCGGGCGGATACAGAGAGCTATTCCTCTTGTGGCTGCCCGAGTTAACCCCACATGTATGTTCCCTTGCTTATTCAATTGCCACCTACCAATCTGCAGTGGTCTGCCTCTTTTTCCAGTCTCTCCCTGCCCTCCTTGTTTGGGTTCCAATCTGGGAACCAAGACTGCTTCAAGCGCTGGTGCCAACCATCTGCCCACAAAGCCCCGTCCGTACTTGCCGCAGTAGGAGGATGAGAACGCAAGAGGATCTCACATGATTAGATGCTTTGGCCCAGAAATGACACAGGCAACTGAATGCATCATCCTATAAGTCATAGCTCATAGCTCACAGGGCTATTTTTCATTTGCCTAGAAGGATAGGAGATCCAGGTATTGCTGAAAACTCTAGAAATATGTTTATCATGGGATTCTGAACAGAACCTAATGCAATGATTTCCTTGTAGTAGTCACTATATACTGAATTAACTTCTATTTCAACTAGCTTAATAATTTACTCTCAACTTGGGTCTTGCATAGGTACCTGGGGTATGGCTGGGCCACTACTAGAATTCAGATATGTCTGGGAAGCCTGGAACTTTGGGGGCACAGACCTGCCAAGAGTCCATTTGCAAGAGTAATGGAGAGATTAATGAGGGGAAAACCCACCCCAAGGGAGCAGAGAGTTGGGAAGATCATAGTGTTCCAATAACAGTATGAGTGATTGGAAAGGAGGAAAGTCCAAGTGGTGTTTGGATGAGTGGTGCTTCTACTGAGAACAAATGAAAGAGGTGGTATATTATTAACTCGTAAAGATGTGGGTACAATTTACTTTGCTCTGAGTAGCCATTTAACAAATACAATGGAACGCAATGCAAGGGGTCTTCCATAAGCTTTGACCCCGAACAGAAATGGATAGGAAGAGAGCTGCAGAATCGGCAGGACTTGACACTGCCTGGAAATCAGTGGTGATATCTGGTAGAAGTGGCCACAGAGCCAGTCTGGAGTGTCAGTGACCAGGAGACACAGCAGTGCCTAGAGGATGAAGATCACTTGGAAAGTGGCAGAGCCCTTGAAACAGTACAGGAGCCCAGCCTCTGGCGCCAGTGATACAACCACATGATAAGAAATGGGGCCAAAGCAGAAGAGTGGGGAAAATGTAGACTTATTACAAGGTAACTGAGCAGAGTTTTTCATAGTGCCTTGCTCAGAACCACCTTCACAGGCAAGAGCCATTCGCCAGATGCTGGGCATATTAGCTGCTCAAAGTTTGTAGCTGGCTTTTTTTTTTTTTTTAAGATTTTATTTATTTATTTGACAGAGAGATCACAAGTAGCAGAGAGGCAGGCAGAGAGAGAGGTGGAGGCAGGCTCCCTGCTGAGCAGAGAGCCCGATGCGGGGCTCCATCCCAGGACCCTGGGATCATGACCTGAGCTGAAGGCAGAGGATTAACCCACTGAGCCATCCAGGTGCCCCTGTAGCTGGCTTTTATAAAGAGAACTGCCTCCAGCCAAATGGGAGTTCTCTTGCCCAGGAGATGACACCCTTCTTGAAGACTGCTGTCAACACTGACAAAACTGGATATGTAAAACGTTGGACTGCTTGCCTAGAGGTATTTTCAGCTCTGGTGCTGCTCAAACACCAGATCTCCCCAGGAAGGAAGGGCTAGAGCTACATTCTAACTGAGGTTGTATATCCTTGCTTGGTTCTACCTCTGCATTATTCCATTCTCTCACCCTCTCTCTGTCTTTTTTTCCCTCTATGGAACTGAAGCCCTAACACAGTCTCTGCATCTAGAGAAATCACCCTAAATAATGAGGAAATGTGAGGAGAAGAAAGACACTAGACTTCCCCCAGAGAGGCAGCATTTGCCCTGAGATCTGCAGAGTGAAGAAAGGCTTCCTCTCTTCCAAACTTTTGCTCTCATTATTGGTTTAGCTCAGAAAACTTACCATCCTCCTCAAGGATAGCAAGTCTTATCCATCCTGCTAGACCCCTTAAGGCCACAAGCTTTCATGGAATCTTTCCAGATCACTCTAACTCATGGTGATATTCTCTGAAGTTTAATGCTGCTTATTGTTTGTGTTATTAATTCAGCAGCTGATCCTTCAATATTGTGATATTTCAACATCTCTTCCAGCAAATTTATTCTTCAAATAAATATTTAGACATTGGGTGGTGAAACAATTAAGACATGGTGCTATTTCTATGATCTGCTTTAATAAGAAATACAGATATGAAAACTTATTACAATATATTTTTAAGACAGTGAGAGAGAGAGTGAGAAAGAGAACAGGGGGAGGAGCAGAGAGAGAGGGCACCACACTCAGCATGAAGCCCAACGTGGGACTCGATCTCATGACCTGAGATCATGACCTAAGCATAAATCAAGAGTCAGATGGCTTTATTACAATATTTTGAAGGACATGCATAATACATTGTGAGAATTGGGGATATTTTCACAAAGGCAATATTGTAACAGTGTTTTGAAAGATGATTAGAAGTTAAAGAGGGATAAAGAATTTCAGGTAAAGCTACACTCAAGAAACTGAGATTGATTCATTGGCTACTTACTTCACAGGTTATAAGCAAGAGGAAGAGAACAGGAGAAAAAAGTGCAGAAAGGAAAGTAAGATCTTAACTAGAAAAGACCTCTACACCCTGTACCCAAGTTCTACCTGGTAGGCAATAAGAGCCCAGCAGGTGTTAGTAACCCAAGGATGATGCTTGTACATATTATATCATCATTCACATTCCAAAAGCCTTACCTGCTGTAACTTCAAAATCAGGCAACTTTTCCTTCAAAAACATAAACTATCTTAGACATAAAAAATGTGCAGAGTGCAACAGAATGATTATCTCTCATACTCTTCCCAGCTTAAGAAATACGACATTTCAACAGTTTCCATTACTCTCCCTTTCAGATACAACTTCTCTTCTGAATCTAGTGTTTATCAATTCATCCTTTATTTTACCCATATTTTTACATATAATGCATACAAATATAATCACCTAGAAATATCCTTCTTAGCTTGCCTTTATTAATGTCATGTTTGTGATATTGACCCTTCAAATGTAACCATTTTCATTGATATATAGGGTGTTACTGTGTGATATAGTGCACTTTATTTTCCTTCTATTAATATATATATTTAGTTTATTTCCTGTTGAGCCATTTTAAGTGCTGCCATTATGAACATCCATATACATGTTTCTTTGTATATATATGGGAGAGAGGTACAGAAATGACATGGTTGGGTCACTCAGTGTGCATGTTTGCAGCTTCACGCAATATTGCCAAAGAGCCACCCAAAGTGATTGTGCCAATTTTTGACCCTGCCACCAGTGCCTAAGTATTCTAATTGCCCCTCATTCTTTCCAATACTTGGTGTTATTACACTCGGTGTCTTTAGTATCTCGCTGTGAAACTAGTATTTCATTGTGGAACTAGTTTTCATTTTCCCAAATATTTGTGAGATTTTCTCTCCATTGACATTTTTCTATTGGATGTTTTCTTCTGATTTTTTATTAGATCTATGTGCTACAAATGTTGCAGTCTCAGGTTTATTTTTTCATTTTATTTTTTGTGCTTTTTTGAGATCTAAGTATTTTCATTTTAATATGGTCAGATATGAAACCAATTTTTATATTTGTGACTTTCTATTTGCTTGCTTACAAGATCCTTCCATATTCAAGTTCATAAAAATATTGTCCTATATTTTCACCTGTATACTCAAAGTATTATTTTTCCCATTTTAGCATTTTAAATTTGTTTTTAAATATGATATGAAGTATGGGCCATATTTTCTATATAGGGTTCATGTAGACCACTAAATAATAGGTCTCTCTATTCTTTTGGTACCAATTGAGAAATAGAAGGAAAAGTCAGGTAAAGGGAACCCAGGATATCATCATTACGTATGTTACTAAAAAAAAGCTGATAGATTATGGTTTTAAATCTGAAGCCAGATGGACCTGCTAAGAATTTACTCCTAAATTGGATATAGTTATTGCTATGTCCTGAATGTGTCTGTCCAAAATTCATGTGTTGAAATTATAACCACTTAACAGGATGGTATTAGGAGGTGGGGCCTTTGGAAGTTGATTAGGTCAAGAGAGTGAGCCTTCATAAGTGGGATTAGGGCCCTTAACAAAAAGAGAAACCTGACTCCCTTCTACCATGTGAGCATACAGTAAAAGCACAGCTGTCTATGAACTAGGAATCAGGTTCTCACCAGACACTATACCTGCAGGTGCCTTGATCTTGGACTTTCCAGACTTCAGAATTCTGAGAAGTAAATTTCTGTTGTGTATAAGCCGCTTAGTTTATGGTATTTTGTTAGAGCAGCCTAAAGAACCTAAAACGGTTATTCACCTGGCCAAGGCCACAGAAGCAACCCTGCCAGTCTCCTACTTCAGCAGCAGATCCATGTGAATGAGAGCAGATAAGAATGTGCCCTCCCCATAAGGGGGAAGGTCCAAAGATAGCAGTGAAGAAGTTTCTTAGCAAAGCATGCTCAAGGACCTCTCTCGATCTCACCAGCTGAAATTATCCCTACTGCATTCCAAAATAGGGAGTCTGTAAGAAGTGAAAGAAGAAGGTCCTCAGGTGGAAAGATAAGAAATGAAGGATAGAGTCTTTTCCCTTTAATATTTGAATAACAATGTACACATAAATCCTAAAACCACGTAAACGTGGGAAGGAGAATAGCCATGCTATGCCATCTGAGAACCTATAAAGTCATACAGAAGCGAGATTGAAAAAAACAGAGATAAGCCTTTTCAAGTTAGAAATAGTGAACTCACTTTTGAATGTCTAGTTTCCAGTTCTGTGGCCTAATTTATCTTGTTTTTGGATGACTAAGTTTGCCTAATGTACCCTTTCCCTAACTTGCCCTTTTCTCCACTTCCTGGAGTGAATTCATGTTTCTAGCAATTATATAATCCATAACTAGATCACAACAGACAGAGAGAGAGAGGAAGGAAACAGAGTAGAAACAAACTTACATCCGTGAAATATAATTACCAGACCTTTTCAGAAGATCCTAGATTATAGTTATCTTATATCCATTATTTTATTATAATGACATTACACATTGAAAATCTCATGTTTAATGACTCCTATACTTTTCCCAATTTTAGTTGAAGTTTCTGTCAATTGTACTATATCTTAAAAATGTAAATGTAAAAAATACTTAATGTAAAATAACACTTAAAAATATAAGCAGAAAAATCAGTAATGTGTGTGTGTGTGTGTGTGTGTGTGTAGCAACTAAATGGAAAAGACAAGTATAGTAATAAAATGTTCAAGATTTTATTTTTTGTAACATTTTCTACAAAAGTAGAAGTTTGGATTCACTTTTGAGGACAAATTATACCTCTAATTAAAGAAAAGCATTTAAGTGGGATTTTTGGTTATGCAAAGGTAAAGGACAAACTGTATTGTGGAATGACACTCTTTAAGAAAATGGGAAGAAAACAGGTAAGGAAAAATTTTCCAACTAAAATGTATTCCGGCAGAAAAATCTCATTAAAGGCTGCATTTTGTAGACAGAGTGATTTGGACTATTACTAGAAGTCTGGAAAAGCTGGGGAAAATCCTTTTACCCAAAGTATGACAACACAAGGGTCTGTTTTATCTACACAATATGAGATAGTAGTGCCTGGAACACAATCATTCTAAGGTATCACCTCTGTGAGCATGTCTGCTACAACAATATCAGGATAAATGGATACCGTAAGATTTTACTTCTCAAAAGAGTTAAAATGTCAAAAACAACAAAAGAGCCCAGACATCCAAAAAAAAAAAAAAAAAATTCAACCTATTTTAAAAGGTGGATAAAACCACGTGACCCAGTGTCACTCAAACTCATGAGTAAATTGCTACATAAAAGTGCAATTGATAAAAAAATAAAATTAAAATTAAAAAAAATAAAATTAAAAAAAATTAAAAAAAAAAAGTGCAATTGATAAAAAGATAATCTATCTCCAACAACCAGACTTATTCAAGGAACGCAGAGTTGTCTTAAAACGGAAAAATCAATTAGTGTTCATACACATCAGCCAAAGTGAAGAAGAAAAATTGCATGGTCATCTTGATATTTGCAAAGAAAATATTTCAAATCGTTCAACATCCATTCACAATAAAAATCCTTAATAAACTGGGTAAAGAATGGAGCTTTCTTTCTTTTTTTTTTTAAAGATTTTATTTATTTATTTATTTGACAGAGAGAGATCATAAGTAAGCAGAGAGGCAGGCAGAGAGAGGAGGAAGCAGGCTCCCCACTGAGCAGAGAGCCCGATGTGGGGTTCGATCCCAGGACCCTGAGATCATGACCTGAGCCGAAGGCAGAGGCTTTAACCCACTGAGCCACCCAGGTGCCCCAAGAATGGAGCTTTCTTAATTGGATAAAGTATTTATGAACTTTTTATAACAAAATTCACACTTTATAGTGAACTGCTAAAAATTTTCCTCTGAAGACCAGTGAAAAGACTGTTTTTATTACTCATCTGCTATTGCCACTTTTACCTCAATACTGCACCAGGCATTACCAACACAAGTTATTAAAAATAAAAGCAAAAGAATTAAAAAGTCAGCTATAAAATTGTTATCATTTTCAGATGAGTTGGTAGTACACACAGAAAATGGTAAAACAAAACCAAACAAAAAGAATCTACACTCAAATCATTTGAATTAAAAAGTAAACTGAACAAGATCTCTAGATACAAGTTCAGTGTACAAAATCAATTGCATTTTATCATCCAAAATGAAAACTAGAACATAACAATTTTAAAACAAAACCAATTATAATATCACCTAAAAAACACCTTCACTAGGAATAAATCTCAAAACCAATACGAAAGAAAGCATAACTGAGAGAAATCAAAGTGGATGTAAATAGATGTAGGGATATACCATGGTGATGAACTGTAAACTCATTATTGTATGAATAAATTCTTTACAAACTGATCCATAAATATGATACAAATTACAGTACTTTTTTGGTGTAAGTTGAAAAATATATTCTAAAATTCACAGGAAGATGAAAAAAGCTACAAATAGCCAAGACAAACTGGAAGAAGAACAAAGCTGCAAAAATTACACTAACAGATTGCTAGACATTAAAGCTGTAGTAATAAAATACTGCAGTTTTGGAACAAGGACAATTAGACCGTGGAGCAAAAGAGAAAATCTGGAAATGGATACATAGATATTCAGAACTTGTCTATCTATCTATTGATATGTTTCCAGATTTTCTATTTATATCATCTACCTATATCTATATTTATCTATATATCTGTATAGATATATATACCTATATCTATGCAGATAGATAGAGTCATCTGAATGACAAAATGACATTATAAAATAGGAGGGGAAAAAAATAGTTTTCCAGAAAAAGAGGACTTTTTAATATGGGTGCTAGGTCAATTGGATATCCATATGAAAAAAAAAAACTTTTTTGAACTCAGTTTCAGACTATACACAACAATCAAACTCAGTTGGATTGTAGATCTAAATGCAAGATGTAAAATATCAAAGCTTTCATAAAAAAATGAAAATATCTTCATGACAAAGGTTAGGCAAGAATCTTAAATAAGATTCTAAAAGGGCTAAAGAAAAGGGGAAAAATGATAAAATTGGTCCATGCTAAAACAATTTCTATTCAAGGGAAAAAAAAATCTTTAAAAGATTAAAAGGGTAAACTATATTGCACATAAAAAAATAGATATTTTTACTAAGAAAGTCTATAAAGAAAATATAAGTAACTCCTACAAACCAGAAAGAAAAATAGAAACACCACAATAGAAAGATAGGAAAAGAAAATGTCACAAAAGACACTTAGAATGGCCTCTAACCATAGAAGAAGGAACTTTAATAGTTATCATACAAATATGTGTTAAAACTGAAAAGAGACTGTACACTCATCAATATAATAAATCTTAAAAAGACAGGTAATGCCAAATGTTGGAGAGGACAGTAATCAAATGGTGTTCTTGGCAGAAATTACTAGAATGACCGAAGACGTATATGCAAATATTCTGATTCCATTCTTAGACATGTACCCAACAGAAGGGCAAACAGGTGTTTACCAAAAGACAATGACAGTGTTCACAGCTACACTATTTGTCATGGCTCCCAACTGGGACTATCGAATGTCTGTATCAGTAGAAGAGAAGAATAAATTATGGCATATTGACACAAGAGATTACTACAAAGTGATGAGAATGAAAGGATAACTAAAGCCACAACACAGATGGATCCCACAGGCATACTTGAAGTGGAAGAATCAGACATGAAACAATCTTTGCTGCATGATTCCACCTATATCAAGTTAAAAACAAAAAATCAGGATTGGGGTTACCCCTGAAAGGTAATGATTGGAAGGGAGAAAGAAGGAATCTCCCAAGTGCAAATCATGATCTGTTTCCTCATCTGAGTGCAGGTTCCACATAGTAATCATCATTTTGTGGAAAAAAAAAAAAAAGTAATCAAGCTTGCATATGATTTGTATATTTTCCTATATGCATTTTACACTCCAGTAAAAAGTTAACTTCAAAGCTTTTGCCAAAGATCTGTATTTGAGTGATTCTAAATACTGATACAATGATTCAGAGTTAAATATTTCTTTTGGCAAATCCTTTGGAAATATCCTCACTTTCAATGAGGAACAGAAACTTCCTGCTGTAAGCATTCTTTTTGGCCAAGTATTCCACAATGAAATGAAATGCCAGTCCACATGTGAATTCAATATAACTGAGTAACGATGGACTAGAGGCACTGGTGAAGTTCCAGAATACTGTTTTTTATCTGAAGGGTTCATGTTGACTTTTGCTTTACCATTTCCTAAATGGAAATTTCTAAGTGCACATGCACGCCTGGAGCATACTCAGTACTGATTTATGGTGATCAGATTCCTTCGAGAGAGATCACCTTTTACTATCCCAGCTGTTCTGAGAGTCTTACGTTCCTGCCTAGCTCTCTCCGTGAACAGTTTTTAAATGCTTCCTAATATAACTCCTTGTAGTCTTAGAATTGACATAAATATGCCTTCTTCCTTTCTACCTGTATTTTCTTTCTTTATTTTATTGGTATATTTATTATCTGGAGCTATATGTGAAATGCCTAAAAGTGCAATTAGTTATTTTTAAATCTAATTTAATTGAAAATGGTATAATGAGATGTTTAGTCAATATTCTCTTAAAGGGAGCCATCAAAGTTCTTGTTAGCTATACGTATGACTGAATTTACATTTTTCAATTGATTTGGTCTTTCGATGGACAGAAAATAAGGTATCAAGGCAAGGAGTTATGGTTGGAGCACCTTGCTAGTCTAGGAGGAGGTCCCATCTGACTCTGTTCCAAGCATAGTAGGTGAGTTTAGCTAAATCAGAATGAGCAAGAATGTTCTGTAGAAAGATGAAATTTTCTTTTTGCATCTCATTATTTGGCTTCAAGTTGAATTCAGACTGGGTTTTTTGGCATCTTGTAACATCTTTATAAAATAGATAAATCCCAAGATACCATTTAAAAAATGTTTCAACATTTTATGTATTTTATAAAAGGACTCCAACATTGCAATAGCTCTTTTCTACATATCTGGGGGTATAAATGGTTAGTAAAAGGCACTGAAAGTCTTTTTTGTTTATTTGTTTTTGTGGTAGTTATGGTAGTTAACTTAACATAAGTTAAGTCTTATGTGAGTAAATCTGAAATTATGAAATATTGCCTTGGTCTTTTGTGATTTGAAATCTGTTTTTAAAGATACACCTGCTAAAACTCTTTCTGAGTCACTCCAGTTCAAAGTAGAAAATCATAAAGTATCTCTTTGTATCTGTATTTTAGCAAATCATAAAGGCAATTATTTCCTTCTCTATAACACTTAAGCACTAGTATATGCAATATTCTATTAAATTTAAAGGAACTGCATGTACAAAGGGAACGGATTTCAGCCTTCATTAATGCAAAATATTTGTACAGTTCCATAAAGAAACTTCCCACAGACAGGACTACTCAGTCCAAGAAGTGGGTACAGAACTAAAGAGAGTCATTAAACACCTGATCATGTCCTCTATACAGAAATAAAAATGAGTAAGCTACAGTCCATTCCCTCAGGGGGAGACAGATGTGCAAGTAATTAAATATAGTATGTTAACACAAGGCAATACATAGTACCGTTAGAAATAGTAAACCTCTGGGACAGCAGGAAATCTCACAGTGTCACTCCAAGTGATCAAAATCTCAGAGAGTTTTACCTAGGACTGGAGATCCCCCCCAAAATTCTCCTTGGGGGCTTTCCAAGCACAGTGAAGTATACTCATACCTCCTGGCTGGCCCCAAGAACAACCTTATTAAAATTCCTGCCTCCACCTGCATTTGCAGCAGACATTCCAGGAGGCCACAAAGTGGATTAATTTACAGGTATTATAAGCCTGAGTAATCACCTCAATTCACTCTTATGGGAAATTAGTGTGACTTTAAGTTTACAGAGCCAGAAATTAGATGATAGTTTTTTTTCTTATATTAAAATCCAGGGCAGTGAAGTATATTAAATTGCATTTTTCCTTCACAACCTTTGAGGAGTACAACATTCATGAAACTCTTTGATCTAATTCACAAGGGAGTGGTATATCGAGATACAGTGTTCCCACTAGCTGGTAGCTCTCAAGGCTTTTATCTCTGAGTAACCATAGAGGAACAGAGAATTTAGTTGAGGATATTGTATCAGCGTATCACTGTATTAATACTTAAATTGTATTGTGATTGTATTATAATTGACAATGTATCAATGTATCATTGTATCATTACTTAAATTGTATTGTAATTGACATTGTGTCAATACTTAAAACATTCAGAGTCTCTTTCCCTATTAGAATTAATAGTTAGCTCTTACATTTACAAGGGCACCAAAGCTAAAGAAACACACATATCGTAAATGAATAAATATCTAACTCCCACTCGGTGACAAATATTGATATACAATATGCTGAGGTTTAATACCTCATTTTATCTTACCTACATGATAAGAATTATTCAGCTTTGCAATTGGAAACTGAGGTGCGGAGAGGTACAATAATCTACCTTACTCACCAAGATAGTAAATGGCAGATCTTGGATTTGAACTGAGCCTTCTTTGGTTACAAAAACCACAGGCTCTTTTTTAAGTAGAGATATATTGTGGAATCGAAGGCAGTTTCTCTTACTGAGATCAACAGATGACTAGGGTCAGAATCACCTGGGCCAAGAGGTCAAGATGGCGGAGAAGCAGCAGGCTGAGACTACATCAGGTAGCAGGAGATCAGCTAGATAGATCATCAATCCATTGCGAACATCTACAAATGCAACAGGAGACTGAAGAGAAGAACAGCAACAATTCTAGAAACAGAAAATTGACTACTTTCTGAAAGGTAGGACTGGCGGAGAAGTGCATCCAAAGCGACGGGAAGACAGTCCACGGGGGGAGGGGCTGGCTCCTAGCAAGCGCGTGGAGCAATGGAGCACTAAATCAGGACTTTGAAAAATCTGCTCCACTGAGGGACATCACTCCAGAGGCTAAACTGGGGTGAAGCCCACGCGGGGTCAGTGTGGCCCCAGGTCCTGCGGGGTCACAGAAGGATCGGGGGTGTCTGAGTGTCACAGAGCTCACAGGCATTAGAGTGGGGAAGCCGGCTACAGAGACAGAGCTGTGGAGTGAGCTCTCAGCTCGCGGTTACCTTGAACCGGTCACAAGTTGGATGAGCTCAGAGCGCAGCCAGAGGCCAGGGAGACGGGAGTGATTGAGTGCTTTTCTCTGAGGGTGACTGAGGAGTGGGGCCCTGAGCTCTCAGCTCCTCTGGGCCGGAGATTGGGAGGTCGCCATTATCATTCCCGTCCTCCAGAACTCTACAGAAAGCGCTCAGGGAACAGAAGCTCCAGAAAGCGAACCCGAGCGGATTACTCAGCCCGGCCCCTGGTAAGGGCGGTGCAATTCCGCCTGGGGCAAAGACAATTGAGAATCACTACAACCAGCCCCTCCCCCAGAAGATCAACAAGAAATCCAGTCAAGACCAAGTTCAATTACCAAGGAGAACAGTGGAATTCCAGAAGAGGAGAAAGCAAAGCATGGAACTCATGGCTCTCTCCCCATGATTCTTTAGTCTTGCAGTTAATTTAAATTTTTTTAATTTAATTTTTTTCTTCTACTAAATTTTTTTTAACTTTTACCCTTTCCTCTTTTAACATTTTTTAACTAGTTTATCTTAACAATACCTTTCATTAAAAAAATATAATAATAATAATCTTTTTTGAACCTTCATTATTATAGTCATATTTTATCCTTCATTGTATCTAACTTTATTTTTTGTATACACATAGGGTTTTTTCTTCTAAAAAATTTGGGGTACAACTTCTTCTAATAGATCAAAATATGCCCTAAATCTAGCTCTGGGCTTGTTCTAGTCACAAGCCTGAGCAAAATCTCTCCACTTTCTTTTTCTTTATTCTCCCAACCAACTTACTTTATCAATTCCTTTTTTAGAAATTAAAAAAAACAAAATTTTTTTTCATCTTTATAGGCATATTCCATCCCTTCATTGTGTTTACCCTTATATATGGTTTTCATTCTTTAAAATTTTGGGAGGTAGTTTCTTCTAAGAGACCAAAATACTCCCAAAATTAAGTGGGTGACCTGTTCTAGTCATCAGTCTAATATATATATTTTTTCCTTTTTTATATTTTTTTAAAAGTTGTTTTCTTGGGGCACCTGGGTGGCTCAGTGGGTTAAGCCGCTGCCTTCGGCTCAGGTCATGATCTCAGGGTCCTGGGATCGAGCCCCGCATTGGGCTCTCTGCTCAGCAGGGAGCCTGCTTCCTCCTCTCTCTCTACCTGCCTCTCTGCCTGCTTGTGATCTCTCTCTGTCAAATAAATAAAATAAAATCTTTAAAAAAAAAAATAAAAAAAAAAAGTTGTTTTCTTTTTTTTTTTTAATTTTTTTTTTCTGAACTTCCTTTTATCCCCTTTCTCCCCACCATGATTTGGGGTCTCTTCTGATTTGGCTAAAGTGCATTTTCCTGGGGTCTTTGCCACCCTTTTAGTCCTTTATTTGCTCCTTCATATATTCTTATCTGGACAAAATGACAAGGTGGAGAAACTCGCCACAGAAAAAAAGAACAAGAGGCAATACCAAAGGCTAGGGACCTAATCAATACGGATATTGATAATATGTCAGATCTAGAGTTCAGAATGACGATTCTCAAGGTTCTAGCCAGGCTCAAAAAAGGCATGGAAGATATTAGAGAAACCCTCTTGGGAGATATAAAAACCCTTTCTGGAGAAATAAAAGAACTAAAATCTAACCAAGTTGAAATCAAAAAAGCTATTAATGAGGTGCAATAAAAAATAGAGGCTCTTACTGCTAGGATAAATGAGGCAGAAGAAAGAATTAGTGATACAGAAGACCAAATGACAGAGAACAAAGAAGCTGAGCAAAAGAGAGACAAACAGCTACTGGACCACGAGGGGAGAATTCGAGAGATAAGTCACACCATCAGATGAAACAACATTAGAATAATTGGAATTCCAGAAGAAGAAGAAAGAGAGAGGGGAGCAGAAGGTATATTGGAGAGAATTATTGGAGAGAATTTCCCCAATATGGCAAAGGGAACAAGCATCAAAATCCAGGAGGTGCAGAGAACCCCCCTCAAAATCAATAAGAATAGGTCCACACCCCGTCACCTAATAGTAAAATTTACAAGTCTTAGCGACAAAGAGAAAATCCTGAAAGCAGCCCAGGAAAAGAAGTCTGTAACATACAATGGTAAAAATATTAGATTGGCACCAGACCTATCCACAGAGACCTGGCAGGCCAGAAAGAACTGGCATGATATATTCAGAGCACTAAACGAGAAAAACATGCAGCCAAGAATACTATATCCAGCTACGCTATCATTGAAAATAGAAGGAGAGATTAAAAGCTTCCAGGACAAACAAAAACTGAAAGAATTTGCAAACACCAAACCAGCTCTACAGGAAATATTGAAAGGGGTCCTCTAAGCAAAGAGAGACCCTAAAAGTAGTAGATCAGAAAGGAACAGACAATATACAGTAACAGTCACCTTACAGGCAATACAATGGCACTAAACTGATATCTCTCAATAGTTACCCTGAATGTTAATGGGCTAAATGCCCCAATCAAAAGACACAGAGTATCGGAATGGATAAAAAAAAACAAAACCCATCAATATGCTGCCTACAAGAAACTCATTTTAGACCCGAAGACACCTCCAGATTTAAAGTGAGGGGGTAGAAAACAATTTACCATGCTACTGGATATCAGAAGAAAGCAGGAGTGGCAATCCTTATATCAGATCAATTAGACTTTAAGCCAAAGACTATAACAAGAGATGAGGAAGGACACTATATCATACTCATACTTGACTTTCCAACAAGAAGATCTAACAATTTTAAATATTTATGCCCTTAACATGGGAGCAGCCAACTATATAAACCAATTAAAACAAAATCAAAGAAATACATCAACAATAATACAATAATAATAGGGGACTTGAACACTCCCCTCACTGAAATGGACAGATCATCCAAGCAAAATATCAATAAGGAAATAAAGGTCTTAAATGACACACTGGACCAGATGGACATCACAGATATATTCAGAACATTTCATCCCAAAGCAACAGAATACACATTCTTCTCTAGTGCACATGGAACATTCTCCAGAATAGATCACATTCTGGGTCACAAATCAGGTCTCAACCGGTATCAAAAAGATTGGGATCATTCCCTGCA
>NW_019154100.1:18274419-18324730 GCF_002288905.1 Enhydra lutris kenyoni | reverse complement strand
CCCCCTGGACTACCACTCTTCTTTTCCAGGGCAGAGAATACAAATGTTATTTAAATATTCCCAAATGGCAAACCATTTAATAATCATTATTCACATTATAATTCTTGGAAACACAAGCAAAATTCTAATAGAAGCTTTCCTTCAAAGTATTTTAAGAGTTATTATTTACAAAACCTGAATAGGCAGTCTAAAGAACACAGATAATCCTCCTGGATATTTGCCAGTGATATTTTGAACAAAGTCGAATTTAACTGCAGAAGATGGCATCAGGTTAAGCCTAAAAAATACCTCTCATATGTCTATTTGGGCCTTCATATACTATTACCTACATTTAAAACACATTCTTGTTTGTGAATATCCCTTTCTGGATGGTGTGGTTCCTTGAAGCCCTGGGATAATACCTATTTTGCCAGAAATGTGGGACGAGGAGCCTTTTATTAGTGGTATTCTGAAATAAATTATGGCAGGTCTACCTCAGCTCCGTTGCCTTTACCATGTAGAATTTTGATCAGAAAGAGACAAATTCAAGAGTAGCAAACCAGACCCATGAATTTAAAAAAATAATAATAATAATTGAGGAAGCCTACTCATTCTTAAACTATTATTGAGCAATTATCATGTGCCTGGCACAGGGCTAAATGCTAGGTCTAAAAATTACTAACTCCCTGAAGCTCTCAAATAGTTCAGACAGTGCACTGGGGGCCCTAAAGAAATACGTAGCACCATCCTTTTGTCAGAAATCTTATGAGATTAATAAGACAAAGTTTATACATACAAAATAATTACAAAATAATTGTGTTCAGCTTAAACATACTGAATAGAAGAGTTGAAAGGGAGAAATTTAGTATGTTTCAAATGTTGGGTACTTTAGTGACTGGATGTTTTACATACATTATTTTAATTTTCATACAAATTGTGTGATCTGAATATTACAACTGGTATTTTTCAATGAAATCATATCAGGTAGTAATGAGTAGTGGGTCAATATTGATACAGATATAGTTATATATAGATAACTATATCTGTATCAATATTCAGTAGTTGCAGCTATAGTTTTTTTCCACATATCCAGCCAAGTAAGCTATGGAGTTGATTCCAAATCCAGTTTGTTTATTTCCCAAATATACCTGTGTTCCTTCTGCTGTACCACAATCTGTCTCTTCCTCCCAGACAAGAAGGGAAAAGAGCCTAATGTGGCTTGAAGAACTCAGTAATCCTTGTAGAAGCAGGGAAGAATACAGGTGGATATTAAATTGGACTTTGAACTTTGGAGCTCTCATGAACAGTAAATATCCTCTCCCTCCAAAATAACTAAATAGATTGGTAGGTAGGTAGGTAGGTAGATGGAAAGATACATAGAACCATCCCAGGGCCAGAAGAGCACAGATCGTCATATCATTCTTGTACACCAAATGTTTCAGCCCATTTTGATGGAGCTACCCTTTGTGAAGAAAGGATTACCCCAGGATTCCTGGAATCTGGGTAGACTGAGATAAAAGGAGACAACCACAGGCGCAGGGACACTTCAAAGCACTGCTTCCAGCCATGCAGGGCAGCTGGAAGTTCTGGAAAACAATAGCAGGAGATGAAGGGGCTTGGCATGCGAGTGAGCAATAGGGTAAGGTCTTTGGCAAGGACATTAACGAGTTCTGCAAGAAGTGACTACAGCTGAAACTTTGAGAAAAGGATTCTCAGGGGCACCAGTCAAAAGGCATGTCCACGATTCCTACTTTCATCTGTTGAGTCACCCGCAGAACTACCCACAAAACAGTTACTACCCCACTGCCCTCTATTCGAGTAAGAGGCATAGGAATGTGTGACCAAGACACAGAATTTTGGAAGTGATAACTGTTTACAGTGTACAGAAAAGTTATAAAACCATGGTATGCAAACTGACTGCTTAGCACATGAGAAAACTGAGACAGAGAGAAGGTAAATGTGCTGTGTGGATTCACAAGCTACATGATGAGCCCTTGGCTTATAACTCCTGTCTCTCCTGTTCTACTCACCGCCGGGGCTCTCGACACTGTTCTTCCGTTACTATTCTGGACAGAGAACCAGGTCTTCTTGTTTAATAAAGAAAAAACATGAAAATAGTTAAAGCTAAGTCCAGAAAATGATCAGATTTCTAATTTTCAGAAAGACAGAGCAAAGTTACACTAAACCCTAAAATTGCCTTGAATCAAATGGAAGTCGCTGCGATCTTGCAGAATACCCCGGGGATGTCTTCTGAGATGACCAGAGGTCCATTGGGGTTGGTCCGCATCCTTCTCATGTAATGGCCAATGTAATAAATAATTCTAATATGGCCATGTTTAAAGGCTTAGAAATTATTTGAATTAAATTTTTCCTGAAAAAAAGATGAAAACTAAGTATTTTTGTACATATATTGTTACTTCTTGCAGTTCTTTAAACATTATTCTTTCTGTGAGGCTTTCCTTGGAAGCCACTTCAAAACTGCAAACCCACAGGACACACTACCCGCCCTTCAGGTTCCTGCGAGTCTATGCTTCATTTTTGCCTCCACGGCAATGAGCGCAGCCTTACAAATGACCACTTACTCTTTGTTAACAGTTCCCTCAATTAGAACAGAAACTTCATGAGGGCACAGATTGCTCTGTACCCCCAATAGCTGAGAGCCTAGTATATTAAGGAACTTAACAATATTTGTTGAATGAATATAAAAATATAGAAAAATAAGTTTAAAAAGGTCCAGTAAGACAATACCTGAAGTTAAAAATAAACATGTTCAGTATATCTTTAAAAAAATTATACATGAAATTTTCTGACTTCATACAGACTGAACATTTGGAATATAAATAACTTTTATATAAATTTGATATTTTGCTTTCCTTCAGTGCATATATTACCATGTGAGGGGCAGGCTTAGATAGCAAACAAACAAACAAACAAACGTAATAGCTAATGACTAATTTAAAAAAACAATCTGCTCTGGTTTTTTAAGCAGGTAACTTTTATAACATCAAGTGAAATGAAACAAATTCCTCACCTGTCTTTGCTTTAGAATTTGAATTTTGTTTCATGGTTTTTCTTCCTGAATGTATGAGAGATTCTGTTTTTCCTAGATGACATTATTAAACTTTCTAGAAATCATCAGATATTCTATCAATTTGGCACTTTCTTTGACAAGATTTGTTTTTCTTCTCCTTTTGGACATAGGAGAGAATGCTGAATAGGACCCCTGGAAGGCTCAGTTGGTTAAGTGTCTGCCTTTGGCTTGGGTCATGATCCCAAGGTCCTGGGATCAAGTCCTATGTCCAGCTCCTTGCTCAGCGGGAAGCCTGCTTCTCGCTCTGCCTGCAGCTTCCCCTGCTTATGCTCTCTCTCTCTCTGACAAATAAATAAATAAAATATTTAAGGAGAGAGAGAGAGAATACCGAACAACCTAGAACAACCCTGATATAGTCAGTCTATGTGACTCTGTTTAGAAATCGCATTTTAGGGGTGCCTGGGTGGCTCAGTGGGTTAAAGCCTCTGCCTTTGGCTCTGGTCATGATCCCAGGGTCCTGGGATCAATGCCCGCATTGGGCTCTCTGCTCCGCAGGGAGCCTGCTTCCCTTCCTCTTGCTGCCTGCCTCTTCCCCTACTTGTGATCTCTGTCTGTCAAGTAAATAAATAAAATCTTAAAAAAAAAAAAAAAAGAAATCGCATTTTAAAACAAGAACAGTAACAATGATGTGAAACACTGTGGAAAGAAACCAGGGCCACATTCTGTGCCCTTGTGGTCAACAGGACCCAGGTTCCACGGCATGTTTCTTGGTTTACCCCAGGCCCCACACAGGAATTCTGGGCTCCCATTTGTTATCCAGCTCTGTGGTCTCAAAAAACTCATTTTCAAAACATCTTAGCTACAAAGTTCAGCTAAATAAAACATCTCCTACAAATCCAGCCAGATTCAGAATCATGGAATGTGCTTGAGTTACAACACAGGTCTGGGATCCCAGATGATTTTAATGTCAACAGGTAGAGCTGGCGGGATGGATGGTCTTCTTTGTATCTTCCCCAGCCCTGTATTTGTTTGACTATTGGTTTGGACCAAACATGCTCCTCAGGGTTAGGGTTGCTTTATCCACACAGTGTGTTTGGGGGGCTTTCAGCTGAAAGCAATGTAGAGCTACAGCAGGCAGAATTCTTAGTATTTTCTATTAAGACATTAAGAAGGGCACATGAGGGGATGAGCAACTAATATCATTGAACATTTTCAAAAACTAATGATGTTGGCTAATTGAATTTAAATTTTAAAAAAGGAAATACATATAATTTAAAGATTCTCTGCAAATCAGATTCATTCTAAGAGCAAAATCCAGCTGATATAAGTTACACTTAAAATTGGTTCTAGAAATAAATATGCAATTCCCCTAATTCTAATAATTTAGGGAGTTAGCTGGAAAGGTAGCTGGGGAGAACTATATGCTCTATATTCAGAAATCTGAACTGAAGAAATGGACTCATTGCATAATTGTTTAATCAGTCTTATTTTTAAGCATCATTCTTTTCAGAAGCCATTCCAAATGAACAAGAATCATGTGTAAAAAGTAAGTCCTATGGACTCTGAAAAACAATCTGAGGGTTTTGAAGGGGTGGGGGGTGGGAGGTTGGAGGAACCAGGTGGTGGGTATTGGAGAGGGCACGGATTGCATGGAGCACTGGGTGTGGTGCAAAAACAATGAATACTGTTAAGCTGAAAATAAATTTAAAAAATTTTTAAAATAAATAAATAAATAAATAAATGTGACCAAAAAAAGGTAAGTCCTCATAAAATGGCTGAATGCAAAACCTGTGCTACTAGAAAAATACTGATGAGAATTATACATATTAATACTCATTCTAGTAAGCCCATTGGTTATGTATAAATCATTAAATACACAAATATAAAATTAATCCTTAATTTTAGTCTCTTCTCCAAATCAAACTTTTTATTTAAATTTTCTTTTAAGAAAGTGGGGGTTTAGGGAGCTTGGGTGGCTCAGTGGGTTAAAGCCTCTGCCTTTGGCTCAGGTCATGATCCCAGGACCCTGGGATCGAGCCCCGCATCGGGCTCTCTGCTCTCTCTCTCTCTCTCTCTCTGCCCGCCTCTCTTACTACTTGTAATCTCTGTCAAATAAATAAAATCTTTAAAAAAAAAAAAAAAGAAAGGGTGATCTGTTGACCTCAGATCATTGATTTTGATTAAAGAATATAATATAGAGTATGACCTAGCTATGCAATCATATTATCATTTTAAAAAAGAGTTTTATATCTTCTTTACCAGTACTTATGGCAGGTTTTGTATTTTCTTTGCCTATTGTGTTAGCCTTATTCTCATATGACACTCAAGTAAGAGAGAAATTGATAATCTCTGTCTAGTTTGACTTTAAGTAGCTTTAGTGAATTATCAAATAATATTAACCATTAGTATTTGTGAATTTTTGTTTACAGTTTTACATATGACAAATACAAGTTTCAGGTTTATACATACATGTTCAATGGACATAAGAAAAAATGTGTATTCTCTACATAAATTGTGTTGGCCCTGTCAAGGTTACAGATTATACTAGTAAATTCCACAATGGCCTTCCTAACAACCCTTTACCTACTAGAAATATCCTCTTATGAAGAATTATTAGAAGAATTTAATATGATGCCTCTATATGAAATAAGATATATAGGTCAATAGATAATTTAAAATGAAACATAACAAACAAGAACAATTCTTTGTATTTTCAGCATTTTACTGAAATAACATAAAACCAGATGGGAATAAAGTGAAAATCACCCTATGTTTATGAATGGAAAATTTAATGCCATTCAAGATTCCATTTTCTCCAAACTAATATATCCATTTAATGTTATTTGCAGCAGATAGATTTGCAGCAGGTTTTCTTTTTTAAATTAATGAGATCTATTCGGGTAAAGCAATTCAGACATGGATCTCTGGTGTATTACTTCTCATTTGCGAATAGCGATGAAACTCTTAAAGTACTTTCAAATTTCACGTTATAAATAATACACTCAGAGGCCATTGGTAGAGATTACAGACATACATGTTCAGCACAAGAAGAAAAAGGGGGAAAAAAACAAAAGTAGTGTTGTATACTACAGATAGGTATTGAACTGTATCCCAAATAACCCCTCAACTAATGATGGGCCATTGTATTTGGGCCAAACATCTGCACTTCAGATCCCTTACGTGATTAATTTTTCTCCAGGTAACTCCTTAATCTCTTTGGTAAATACATCTCAGTGAGGCTTGTCCCGCAGTCATAGCCCATGTCTGAGTCCTGAACTAATCATTGTTTAGCCTTAAAGAAGGTCACCAGGTACAGTGACTTATTTGATAAATCGTCTATAATCCTTTTCAATGGTGAGTTAAAGCTGGATTTTGATGAGCAACAGCAGTCAAGACTGGTTATTAATAGGCTTCTACGTGATCCTTTCCAAGTCTAATAAAAGGCACATTGTCATGCTCAGGAAATCTCAGCGCTGTGTACGTAAGGTTTAAGTAAATCACATTTTAGAGATGACAGGAAACCAAAGAAAAGAAGCACATTTTGAGCAATTGAAAGTTAAAACAAAGAAGAGATGAGACAAACACCTTGTCAACGACATTCTAGGATATTTCAGGAGTCAGGAAAAGGAGAAACAGCAAGTCTCAAGTAACGTCTCAAGTAAGTTTAGACACGTTAAAGTAGTTACAAAAGCTTTTTCTTTCAATGAAAGGTCAAATCCCACTTCAAGATACACATAATACTTGGATAAAATTATAAAGATCATAAGAAACTAAAAGTGATTTTAAAGCTCCATAGAGGATGTAGTATTAATTTACCCAAAATATGCATTTTTTAAAATCTACACATAATTTGCTTATGAGAGATAAAGCGATAAGGAGACAGCCAACTTGCCAATTAGCCAGCAAGTTATTCCTCAGAGTTTTGGAAGAAATCAGTGTTTAATAACCCCAGTGTGTGGACACAGACTGATTTTAGAGGATGTCCCTCCTGGAGTGGGGAGGAGAAGGAAGAGGGGTCAGAATTCTCATGGTCTCTACTCCTAAAGCATCTCATTTTGCTCTCCTTTGGTGCATGAGAAAGGTGCATGGAAAGAGAAATGTAACCGAAGTCTATTTCTTAGGGCTCTTGAGTTCTCTCATTTAAGGCAGAGGCAGAGGAAAGACGCGATCAAGTTCTGTTACCCAACACTTCCATCTGCTCAACAGTCCAGAGAACTGAAAGCTTGCCTGCCTTCTGGCATCTAGTCATGCAATTTGCTAGGCTTGGTCTCATAGTCCATAGTCAATACAGACCCAAGAGAAGCTCTGGTAAGACATGAAAATAGAAAATGCAGCAACTACTTTTCACTCAAATTAAAGAAAATATTGTGGATGATGTTCAGAAAGATAATTATTTCTGTTTTGCATTTAGACATGTTTGCACAATAATTACTTCGAATACTGTCTCTTATTTTCTATCTGTCAAGAGACAACTGGGTACTTTACATGTCCACTAGCATTGCTACAGTGTAATGCTTTCTTAGAGTCCGTTACCTCGTCACTGATACTCAGAAGATGGACAGAAAGCAGCTGCTGCCAAGCGTGCCACAGCGCCACAGCTCATGGGTCACGTGGGAGCACAGCCACCCCTTCTAGCTAGTCTCAGAAGAGTGCTTTAACTGTTGGTGAATTTGACCTCAAAATTCCTCTTTCTGGCTTCTCTTGAAGGAAAAAAAAAATCCAAACACTGAGCAACACTAAACCTGTATCATCTGGCCTCAGAAGAATGTTAAGTTGCAAAATGAAACTGTGTCCAATCTACCACGATATACTTCACACTGGATGACATCACAGGTTCTACCTCAGGGGACTTTCTGTCTGAGTGAACATGAAGTCATTGGTTCATCAGCGAGTGTGTGTTGAATGAACAGTATTCCTCGCTGCCTTCGACTTACATGTGGAAACCTTTGGGGGCGCTGCGTCTGGGATTGATAAGGTGAAACAGTTACACGGTGAACTTGTAAAAGACAGGAAACAAAAACCTTGCTTGAGCTGCCACAGGGACTATAGTACAAACCACATTAGTTATTTAGCTCTTAATATAAACTCTCTCATGCCTTCTTTTCCTCTTTCATGTATTTGTATCTTGCCTCCCCAGTGCAACTGCAACTTATCAAAGGTCAAGATGTTTGTCTTTTACACCTTTATGATTGCCCAGGGTGTTTTGTACACAGCAATAATGCAATAAATGCACACTTATTCATATAAAATATTATCTGAAGCAGAAATTTGCCAATATCCTTCAACAGTAATGATGTTGCAACATCTAAGACCATCTTCCTCCACCCTCTCTTCCTTTATAGGAATAATGCAAGGCTGAATCACACAAAGCAATGCCAACTAATTTTTCTAGATATGTTTTCTATTGGCTTCTCTCCCTCAAATCACAAGCAAGGCTCCTTTGAAACAGGCCCTGCCAGAGACATGATAATGATCAGGCAGTCATTCCAATAAGTATGTAGCCTTGGAACGCAGCACTGGTTACTGGCACTTATGTGTTCACACCAGGCCCTGCCAAACCACACGGACTCCAGTCCAAGGAGCTTCCCCTCCATACGGGGCAGACTGGCAGGATGCTCACGCAGGGGATGAATCAAGAACCCTTAAGGCAAGTAACAAACTACCTCTTCTTGGCATAGACTGTAGGCCAAGATGGGTCCAAGTTGATTCCACAACACAGATAATGATCTAAAGCAAATGCACCAGACTCTTATAAAAAGAGCCATCGGTAATACATCAAGGTAGACTAAGCTGAAATGGACATTTAAATGCAAGTTCCATGGGTTTATGTAATATGTGACCACAATGCCATAAATATGACACAATGGACAAGTGTACATCACTTGTGTACATCAGAAAGTAGACATCAGAAATCTGGCTTTTTCCCCAATACTTGAGTTATTTTTGCTTCTAGTAGTAGTGGGCTAGTACAGTATACAGCATAGTCTCATGTGCCCAGTTACTGTTGTTGGATGAACAATTATGTCATTACAGTTAACAAGACTTAAATGGAATCCAAATCCTCATACTAGAAAAAAAAGAATTATCAACTTTAGAAAAGGCAAATGGTTGCTGGTGAATAAAATAAGAACTATATTCATACATAATTGAGAGCAAGATGATTATACTTGACATTCTCCCTACTGCATACATCTATTGTGTTATTAAGTTTCTCATGGGATGTTAGCAATGATGTCTTAATATGGGTTCATCACATCAGATTATCACATAAAGTGATAATCAGTTCAGTGGGCTAGAAATTAATAGGCTAAAGGAGGAAATGTCTGTGTGGACCTGGTTCTCATCATTCCTTTTCCTTTGCCTGACCTGCCAGTGGAAATCCTTTTTTGATTCTATAAGGAGATTTATGGATAGAAAAGAAATAGGAAGAGAGGGTCACACCTCACATGTAATTGCATCCATGGAGTTTTTGGGACTGCAAATCAGCATTCATATAATTTTTAAATTTCCTCCAAAACTGATTCTTGATCTCAGCCCAATTTCTCTCTCTTTATAGGAGCCTTCCTCCACCATCTGTTTTAAATTCTCCTCCTCGTCTCACTCTATACTTGCTCTTGGTTTATCCCATTTTGTTATCTTCGTATCACTTAGATTTTGAAGTGACTCTCTGTATTTTTTTTTACTTGTTTATTTTCTGCCATTCCAAGTCAGTTCGAAGTCAGCAAGAACATTTTTTGTCATATTCACCACATAGTAAGTGCCCAATAAATACTTGCTAAAAAATTAATGAACAAATGAATATTTAATGCTTTCAAATTGTCAAAGCTACCACATTACAATTTAAAAACATGTTTTTTACAAATTTCTAGGACGAATGCCTAAGTATCTTTGAATATCAGCCCATCCCTGATTCCATCTCTGAACACTGCCCGGTTTCTTAGCCTCACTGTGTCCCAAGCCAGCGAAAGTGGGGGAGATAGGGACATGGAAGGTTTAGTGATAGCATAAGTCTCAAGAAAGGGATACAGAGTTGTCTTATGCAATTATTTTTTTTCCTATTTGGTAACAAAAAAAGCAGAAGTTTGATGTTTTGTTTTGTAGACCACAGAAAACTAATGACTTCAGCTGAAATAATGAACTCCCTTGGGAGAAGAGGAAGTTTTGGTGTGTTTCTTCCAGGAAATTTGCAGTAGGTTGATTCAGCTGGGAGAGGAGCACTTTTAAGCTTTCCATCTTCCTCCTGTTTCTTTCAAGAAAAGATAGATGCAATGGGTCTAACTCTTATAGATCATGTGAAGGATAGAAACCCTGTAAAGATAACAAAGATGAGACACAGGAGTCTGGCCCACTGATGGCCTCATGGGGCCATCAGACCAGCCCTAGATTGCTACCTCTGAAAAATTTTTTTGAGAGAGAAAAATGAATTGTTTTTGCCATCATTATTTAGGTTCTTCTCCTAGTCCTAGTTAGACAAATCTATCCTTACCGATACACCATTAGAAGGACTGCAGCTAAATAATCAAAATTCTCAACTGAGTCCAAACTGCCATGTTAACATTGCTCCTTCCAAATACCATATATTTTTTTTTACAAAAGTATTTTTTTTTTTACAAAAGTATTTTTTACAAAAGTTTCCCTCATTTATCAATCTAATCATTAAAATATACTTCTTGAATCACTTGAGGTAGATAGGAGATGAGAAAATAAGACTATAGAGGTTAAGTCACTCATTCAAGGTTTCCAGCTGGGAAATTAGAGCACAAATCATCTGAATTTTAGCCAAAGGCTCAGGTAGAGTATGTTGCCAATTGCTGAAATAAGTGTCAAAGTTTCAAGAATACCTACATGTTTTTTAATGAGATTCATGATCTGGTTATATACTTCCTTTTTGAGAATGAATTACATAAAGCTTTAAATGTGTGTAAGGGAGATGACATCAAAGTAGATATATTTTTTATGAATTCTGAAAAATATTTTTATGAATTCTGAAAAATCTTCCACAGCAAAATTATATACAAAATAGATAGTACAGCCAAAGAACTATTTTTTTCTATTTTAGTGATGGGTAGTAAATAAAAGTATTTCACTTAACAATATGGGTCAAATAACTCAAATGGTAGATATGGGAATACATATTTAGACAAGGTCGGGGTTCTAACTAGATTCTGTACTACAACCAGATTTTGAAACTCGATCACCAGCTATGGAGACATGTGAAGATTTATTGAAAACCTATCAAATAGATTGCCTCACAACTGACTCAGTGGTTAAGGCAACCAGATTACATAATATTTATCAGTTTGAATCACTTAACAAATCAAGTTGCAGAACACATATTAATACTATAAAATATGTTTATTAAAGAATTTTTTTATATATAAAGAAGTTTGCCATGGAAAGTTACAGCTATTATGTGAAGAAAACCTTTCTTTATGGTAGTTTGTTAACAAGTTCACTATTGCATGGATCATGAATTTAGAATACTGCATTAAAGGGGTGATTTTTTTTTAAACCTGGCTAGAGCTAGTTTTTGAAGATGAACATATGTCCCTATGCTTTAGGTCTCTCACAGAAAAGAAATTCTACTTTTCTGACAAACTCATAGAGATTTTTGAACATCTTGACTAGTAACTTGGTCTTATGACTATGAATTTTGAGATGCGGTCATTATTTTTTTCTGGAGATAAGATAACTAGTAGACAGAGATGATAGTCAATATCACACCAACACCAATACTTTGAATCAAAGACAAATTTCATGCTCAGAAATAAGAGATCCATCTCTTATAACCTTTTAGATTACCATTAGATTAAGATTTCAGCCCATTTTAGGAACATCAACCCACTTAAGGAAAGGAGCATCTTTTAGAGCCCTTAGTCTGATTAGTATTGAGACTATAAATTTAAAACGATTTTTTGGACTCAGCTCTTTCAGGTTATTTCAACTGAAGCACACTGCCTGAGTTTAGATAAACTTTGGATATACTCTGGGAAAATTAATTTCCTGACTATTCTAAGATCTGGCTTCTTCCAACCGATAGTCCCTGTGCCTGCAATCTGTATTTTCTTACTAAAATGAGACATTGAATGTTTCTGTCCTACTTAGATTCTGTCCTACATTGATGTGCTAACTCTTCTTTGTGTGATTTTGATATGGTTTCATTTGGCTTTTGGGGGAATCTTATAATAGGGCATAACTAAAAAATGAACTTCTTTTTGCCTTTAATATATATTTTGATAATCTAGATATTCAAGTAATATTTACTCACCGGATTTCAAGATATGTTTGGGAGCACCTGGATGTCTCAGTCAGTTAAGTGCCTGACTTTGGCTCAGATCATGATCTCTGGGTCCTGGGATTGAGCCCTGTGTTGGTTTCCCTGCTCTGCTGGGAACCTGCTTCTCCTTTTCCCTGTCCCTCCACCTGCTCATGCTCTTTCTCTCAAATAAGTAAATAAAATATTTAAAAAGAAACGAAAAAGAAAGATAGAAGATTTGCTCTTATATTTTGAAAGAACTGCCAAAGACTGCCAGCTAAGCTTCAATTTACGTTGGTCTCATTCCCACCTACTACTCACTCATTGTTTAGACTTAATACCTTTCCATGTTTGTATCACATTCTCAAAGATGGTTAATGTTTAAAATAGGAAGTAGAGGTTGCATTTAGATTATTAAATTTGCTTCCAGTGGAAAAAGGACCCTGGAGTTTGGGTAAAAAAAATATTCATCACTTACCATCTTTATCCCTAAGGTACATTTTTTTTTTTTTACACGATCAGTTTTGCAGAAAAGACTTATGTCAGTTAAACCACGGAGGCTGGGAGTAAGAGAAAATTCAATCTAGCACCAACAATATGGTAATTTAGTATCTCACAAGACAGGAAGTCCAGAAGTGAGTAACTCCACAGTGGGTCTATTGAGCAAACCAACCCCGTCATTAAGGACATGCGCGCTTTACGTCACTTGAGTCTACCATGTTCAGCTGTTAGCCTTTGTTGTCAGCATAGCAGCTACATAAAACAGCAGTCCCAAGGTCTAAAGAGAGAAAGCCCTTTTGGATTTTTTCCCTCAAGAAAATCTCGCAGGCATTCCAGCAGACTACCCCTCATCACCTCACGTATCCTTAACAACTCACGAGGAAGATGATTAGAATTACCATGTTTTACTTGGAAGAATCAAGACTCATGGCTCATGCCTTGATGTTTCCAAGGAGCCTAGCCTTCCCTGAAGCACAAGACCCTCTAATACCTGAAATGATCGGTTATCTAGAAAAATCAGGGATGATGACCTTTGGATGGGTGACCAACTGTCTCCAGACATCATTGCCTCAGGTATGGAGTGACTTACCACTCCATAGCCTCACTTCTTTAAGTCATTTTTAAATTTATCTTTCGCTAATAAACATGCTAGGATTCAGCTAGAAATTTGCTGTTTGCAAAATGCCTGCCTTTCCGATTGTAATATCTTAAATATAAGACTTAAAAAGTTCATTAGATGTATTATCTGGAAATGTTTGAAATTTCTTATGTTAAATGATAAACTGAGGCATATGAAACATATGAGTTTATGTGAGCAAAATCCTGTTTGAATCAGGCAACACCAAACAAGAAGCACTCCACAGATAGTAGCTCATGGAATTGTTTATACAGAAGAGGTGGAAACGAAGCTAGGAAGTTATTTGATTGACTACAGTTTAAGCAGTTGTATTATTTGGGAAAGCCTCATTGGCTGTTTTTAATTAGTTGTCTTCACCTTTTAATTTATCTTTCTTGAGGCAAACAGGCTTGGGTTTCAGTTTGCTTATGTGGGCTGCTAAGGCATGAAAGCCACCTCAATCTAATGGCCTCCATGTTTAATCAATTTTACTTGTATGTTAGATTACTCAGCAAAGAATGCACTTAAAATGCAATAAAGAATTCAAGTATAAGTTCTTAATTCAGATAGATGAACTATTTCTCCTTATAAAGGCTTTAACCCTTAAAATAGTCACACTGCTCTGAAACACATTGTTACCATGAGATACGCAAAATTCAATTCAAAGGAAAAGTATGACACAAATTATTATACAAACATTGGGGAAGTTTATGAAAGGGGTTCTAGTGCTATTAGTAACTTCCTCTTAAAGACATAATGACATGCCACATGCAGAATATTTCATGCATAGACACAGTCAGATTTCCATCCTTAAGAGGTCTTTGAAAATCGTCTGATTTTTATTAGGAAAATAAAGAATAAAGCTCACTCAACGAAGTTGTTATGAAGTCAAATAAAATTATATTTCTCTTGATAGGTATCCAGGTGTATGGATGTATGTGTATAACACATTTATATACTATATATATGTGTGTGTGTGTATATACATTTATATATACACATGTGCACACATACATGTGTATATATAAATATAGACATAGAAAGATAAATATTCATATATGTATATATATACACACACCCATACTCTGTTTATCCCCAAATATATATGCTTACACAACTTAGAAAATAAAACTGTAAGTTTAATTAGATTGTACACTCAAAAATTATGTACCTTCTTTTTTTTTTAAGTAGGCTCCCCTAATTAAAAATTAAATTTGCTTCCAGTGAAAAAAGGAAACTGAACTTTTGGTAGAAAAATATTCATCATTTACCATCTTCAGCCTTAAAGTACATTTTTTTTTTACACTATCAGTTTTGCAGAAACTGTGTAGAATTCAATGTGGAACCTAACACAGAGCCCAGTGCAGGGATTGAACTCATGACCTTTAAGTTAAGACTTGAGCTGAGATCAAGAGTCAGATTCTTAACCAGCTGAGCCACCCAGTTTCTCAAAGATTATACCTTTATATCTGATTATGATGATACAGATGATGATTATTTTGTGAGAATTTTGAAAAGACAAGGCATGACTAATATCCATCACGTTAACCACATTTAAAAATGATCCCTTGATTTGAGACTTTGAGCACTTTGCTTTGTGTTTTTTGCTGCATCTGATTTAGCCCGGTTTGGGGAGAGGGAAGTTATCCCTTAGTTAACTCCTACAAATAAAATTTATCATTTGAATCTTACAGTCTAAGGAGAAAAACATTCAGTTGCCTGAGGCAGGCTAATCTGCCTCAAAGGGAAATTAGAGATATATCTTTGAGGCCCTTAAAATGGGAAAGAAGTTATGTTTGTTTTAGAGTTAAAAAGAGTTATTTTTATCTTGCTTGCTATACAGAATTTCTTCTAGCATCACTAATTAAGCAAAAATTTCAGCAGTCCTTAAGCTTTAAGAATTATGAAAGGAAAAATGATAATAGATTAAAAAGTCATTCCATATAACTTTTAATAAGCGTGCCTCTAAAGTTTTAATTTTAGATTCTGTCCTAAATTCTAAGAGATACGAAGGGAGGTTATGATGAAAAGCACTTGAACTCTGGGGGGCTTGAGGGGGAAAACAAACAAACCAATTTCTGCTTATATACTGAATCTTTAACAAAGAAGTAGGCATGTTTACAAGGTTTTTTGTGTTTTTTTTTTTTCTGCAAGTTTTTTTGGAAACCAGATTTCATTTTCCCATAAGAAGTTGCTGTACATTACTGTAAATTCTGAGTTTAGCCCAATAGACCATAGAAATAATGCCACAGTGAAGCTGACCACCAATTTGTCCAATTTTTGGTATGGGGAAAATGGTACAGTGAGCTTTAACACTTCCTGGGAATTCTCCCAGCATGGTGGACTAACACTATGATCTAGTCTAGCAGCAGATTAAAAAGCAGAAATTTGCCTGCTTATTAAAGTTAGTTTCTCCTTGAAGAGTGGTGGACAGTACAATATCTGCTCTTAAAATGGGGGGGAAGGGTAATAAATGTGGTTGCTGGTTGTGTGACCAGAGCACCACCCAACACGGGTGCCCAGTTGCAGTGTGGACCACTCCTAGGGTAGAGATCCATTAATTTGCAATTAGCCATTGATTAAGTCATTGAACATTTCCTGAATGTCAACCACAGAGTAAACACAATGCCAGGCTCTGGGAAAGCAGTGGTGACCAATAGCAGACATGGTCTTTTCTGCCCTGTCGGGATAAGCAAACAATCTAATAATCACATATAAATATAAAATTGCAGCTGGGATAAATGCCAGGAGAGATACATTGTCCTTTGAATAACAGAAGAGGGGAATTTTAATCTGGTAAGTTACAGATTTCCCTGATACACAACTTCTCTTACAGGGTATATCAGAGGAAATCAGTCACGAGTGGAGTGGATCAAGCCAGTAGAAAGGCCTGGAAGAAGGTCAGTGGGGCAAGAGATAAGTGAAAGAGCAATGGATGTGAGATGATGCTGGGGAGTTAGGCAGTAGACATGAGGGAAACTTTAAGGCATATGTTCACTTAAGAACCTAATGTGATCTTTAGCCTGAGAGCATTTGTATGCATGTGTGTCTGTGTAAGTATCAGTCTGAGCACAGAATACAGAAAGGAATAGAAGGAGAGAAGAGTTTGGAAGTTCTTGTGGTAACAAGGTGAAAGGAGATGGTGGTTTGGTCCGGAGAAGTGTCTCTCGAACTTGAGTGAGCATCACAGTCTCCTGGAGGGTTTATTAAAACACAGACTGTCAGGCCCTTGCCCCCTAGACTACGACTAGTAGTCAGTAGATCTGGAATGGGACACAAAAATTTGCATTTCTAACTCCATGATGCTAAAGTTACCACTCTGAGGATCACACTTTGAAGACCACTGTTAATCTTTACCTCCACCACTGGTCTAGAGTGGAATTTTCAATGCAGAAAAAAGTCTCATGAGTGAAATGATGAAAACTTCCCAGGATACTTAATTTGTATTTGAAATTCTGAGGAATAATGAAATCTAATACAATAACATTTCATGATCTCTGACTTAACACTGATCTTGTGATAAGTTTTCTAACAATAAGATTAAAGTGATTAACTGTGCCTTTTCATTCTAGTTGATACTTCAACATGGAAAAGTGTTTTACTAGAGTTAATTTGGAAATTTACCAAACTAACCACAGACCTTATTTTTAAAAATAAACATACTTGGGGCACCTGGGTGGATCAGCTGGCTTGGCAACTGACTTCAGCTCAAGTCATGATCTCAGGGTGCTGGGATGGAGCCCCAGGTCAGGTCAGGCTCCACGCTCAGTGGGGAGTCTGCTTCCTCCTCTGCCCCTCCCCACCCCTGCTCATGCTCTCTCTCAAATAAATAAAATCTTTTTTTTTAAAATGAAGGTATTGGGCACCTGGGTGGCTCAGTGGGTTATGCTGCTGCCTTCGGCTCAGGTCATGATCTCAGGGTCCTGGGATCAAGTCCCGCATCGAGCTCTCTGCTCAGCAGGGAGCCTGCTTCCCTCTCTCTCTCTCTCTGCCTGCTTCTCTGCCTACTTGTGATCTCTCTCTGTCAAATAAATAAATAAAATCTTTTAAAAAATAAATAAATATGAAGGTATTTTAGCAGGACCTGTGAAATACGTGTCTATAATATTGCTAAGTCTATCTGTGGTGAAAGACCCATTTTATTTTTTCATTTCTAAGCTGCCAAGGACCAATGTGTGGCCCACATGCAAGTGACAAGGGAGGAGTTTGTGCCATCTGGATTCACCACATAGGATTAGCAATGCCTACACTGGCCCGGACTCTGCTGAATGAGACAAGTCAATTGGCCATGATTGGATATTGTTGTGATGTCAACTTTCTGCAAAAGTTTCTAAATGCATGCCTTTCCTTTCTGTAAGCATGGACAGAATTATGTAATTGTGTACCAGTAACTCACTGTTCATGACGTGGCACAAGTATACAGGCCGCGCTTTGAATAACACTACCTTATGGGAAGTATAAAAATACAATATTTTTCTTGAACATTACTAGTCAAATCTTCAAAATGGACAGAGTTCTGCTGAATGTCATAAATCAGCTTCACAATTTGGCAAAACTAAAGTGATAAGCACAAAATTAGAAATATAATAGATAATCTTAATTATAGTTCGTTTTACTTGGCAGAATTTTTAAGTGAAGAAGGGGAACAGGATTTCAATAATTAATTTATTTAAGAGTAACTTTGTTTTATCCTAGAAATCTTACAACCTTCAAAATTTTGGATAAAAATTGGCCTACCCTCTAGGGTTTAGATTTTGGCAAAATTCCTAAGGATATCTTGACTATTCTTTCATAATTATTTCGTTCTACGTGTTTTTGTTTGTGTTGCTACAAAAATGATTGACAAATAGCTGTCTAGTTAATTATGAACTTTGTGATATTTTTTGGTGTTTAAGTGTTAATTAAAGAACAAAACAAGCACTCTTGTCTAAACAGTCCAGAAAACATTGTGATGCACTTTTACCCCCTAATTCATTTGCTGTCAAAAATGTCTCATCAGGGGTGCCTGGGTGGCTCAGTGGGTTAAAGCCTCTGCCTTCGGTTCAGGTCATGATCTCAGAGTCCTGGGATCGAGCCCCGCATCGGGCTCTCTGCTCAGCGGGGAGCCTGCTTCCCCCTCTCTCTCTGCCTCTCTGCCTACTTGTGGTCTCTGTCTGTCAAATAAATAAATAAAATCTTTAAAAAAAAAAAAAGTCTCATCATCATGTCAATAGTAAAACCCCACCAGTTTCATAAGCAAATTAAAATATAATAATTTTTCTTCATTCTTAGCACCATTCATTCATCTTTTATAACAGAATTCTTGGATATGTTTGCATTATATAAGAGGAAGAAAACAACATTTCTACTCTTCATAACCCACTATGATATGGGCACCAGTGTTGCATTCTGTTTTAATGTAATTTGTTAAATAGAATCATTTAGGCCTGGAATAAATCACTCAGTTTTAGAGATTCAGAAGATTGTACTGCTTTTCAAATTAAGCAGCAATTCACTCTTTGGTGTGATGGCAGGGTTTTCTAGTGGTTAAATATACACTTTCTAGGGGTGCCTGGGTAGATTAATGGGTTAAGTGTCTGACTTCAGCTCAGGTTATGGTCCCAGCCTGCTTCTCCCTCTGTCCCTCTCCCAGCTCCTGGTCTCTTTCTCTCTGTCTCCCAAATAAATAAATAAAATCTTAAAAAAATATACAAGTTAGGGCTCAGTCAGCTAAGTGTTTGCCTTCAGCTCAGGTCATGATCCCAGGGTCTTGAGATCAAATCCCATATTGGGCTCCCTGCTTGGTGGGGAGTCTACTTCTCCCTCTACCCCTTCCCCCCACCATGCTCTATCTCTCATGCTCTCTCTCACACACACACTCTCTCTCAAATAGATAAATAAATAAAATCTTTCAGAAAAATATGCAAGTTCTAGGTTCTGCTTCTGGGAAGATAAAGGTACTTTGTCTATTTCTCCTCCTAATTACAACTAAAAACCCTGGACTTTATATATAAAGTAATCATTTAAAAACTCTGCAAGAAGGAAAGAAGGCAGATTGGCCAGGGATCTGGGACTCAAGGAGTTATATTATGATATGGTGGTGAGTTCCCTGCATTTTCCTTTGGCCTCATATATCCCACACTGTGGTTAAAGAAGCTGGTAACTTGGAAATATGACCAGGCACAGACAAAACCAACCAACCAACAAACCAACCAAAAATACGTTTTAGATAAGAACTACTTTACTTCAGGCAAATACCACAGAAAAAAACATGGCTTTACCCATACCAACACAAACAAAAAACTGAGTGAGTTGGCTAGACTTCCACCAATATCTGACCACCGGAATGATGTCAGAGAAGGCCAAATGGAGAGATAGAACTTTCACCACTACCCAGTAATAAAGAGGCCATCTCTCCCCTCTGTAATATCTGTGAAGGCCCTATAGTAAGCAGTTACTCCTATACATCTAGCATGGGACGTAGGAATGAAGGCCTAGTGAGAAGCCAAAAATCCCATTCTGACCTTCAAGTCACATGAAATCTTCCCTTCTCGGATGTCAATGGCAGCCAAATAGGAAGCCTGGATTTCTACCCACATTTAGCAGTAATAAGATGTCCTCCCCAACTTGCCTACTTTGGGGAAGGTCACAGAAAACCAGCTAAAATAAAATTGAAGGTTTAAATAAGATTCAGAATCTTATAGTGTAGTCTCCAAAATTTTCAGGTCCCCGTAGAAAGTCATCATCATATCAAAAACCAGGAAAATCTCAAACTGAATGAAAAGAGACAATTAATAGATAGCAGCACGGAAGTAACAGAGATATTATAATTATCTGAAAAGATTATAAAGAGACTACCATAAAAATGATCTAAAAAGCAATTATAAACACATTTGAAACAAATGAAAAAATAGAAATGTCAAAAGGAATAGAAAATCTCATTCAAGAAATAGAAGGTATAAAGGAGAACCAAATGAAAATTTATAATTAAAAAAATACAATAATTAAACATATTAAAACTTAATGAATAGGTTCAACAGCAGTATGAAAGGGACAGAGGAAAGAATCAGAACTGGAAAAGGAGCAATAAAAATTACCCAGTTGGAAACAATAGAAAAAAGATAGACTTAAAAAATATTAATAGATGGGGTGCCTGGGTAGCTCAGTGGGTTAAGCCTCTGCCTTTGGCTCAGGTCCTGGGATAGAGCTCTGCATCGGGCTCTCCGCTCAGTGAGGAGCCTGCTTCCTCCTCTCTCTCTGCCTGCCTCTCTGCCTACTCGTGATCTCCCTCTCTGTGTCAAATAAATAAATAAAATCTTTTAAAAAAATTAATAGAGCCTCAGGGACTTGTGGAGCTATAAAAAATATCTAACTTTCATGCTACTGGAAGCCTTGAAAATAGGGGTGAAAAAGAGAGAACTGAAAAAATAATTGAGGAATACCAAATCAAAGCTGAAAACTTCCCAAATTTGGCAAAAAGGCATAAGCATATGGAATGAAGCTGAGTGAACTGAAAACAGGGTAAATCCATAGAAATCCATGATGAAACATACCATAGTCAAACTTTGGAAGACCAAAGGACAACAACAAGAAAAACTTTTTAAGGAAGTAAGAAAGAATTATACATAGAGGCAAAATATTTGAATGATAGCAAATTTCTCATCAGAAACCATGGAGGCCAGAAGAAAGTAGTCCTACTTTTCTAGTACTGAAAGAAAAGATCAAGCTAGAATCCAATATCCAGTAAAAATAATGTTTCAGAAATAAAGAAGAAATCAAGATTTTCTGAAATAAAGGGATGCCAAGAGACTTTATTCCTAAAAGAATGGCTATAGAAGGTCCTCTAAAGAGAGAGAGAGGAAAAAAAAAAAAGGAAAGAAAGAACCTTGGGACATCAGGAAGGGAAATAGAGCATAGTGTGCAAAAACATAGACAAAAGACTAAATTATGTTTGATAAATGAGGCAAAAAAGTTGTAATTGTTTTTTGTGGTTCTACAGATACATAGAGGAAATGTTTAAGACAATTACATTATAAATGGAGAATAGTAAAGAAAATCAAGCTCTCAAACTTCACTCAAACCAGTAAAATAGCAACACCATAGCATGTGTTGAGTGTTATATGTATAATGTAATACTTAGAGCAATCATTAAAAAAAAAACTACACAATGAGGTTAACTTAAAATGTGATAGATAAATCATAATGTAAATATATAAAATGTTTAAGTAACCCACAGGAAGACAAGAAAAGGGAAACAGGAATAAAATGAGAACAAAAAGAACAAAGAGAAAACAAAAATAATACAGCTGACTTAAGTCCTAATATACTGAAATTACATTAAACAAAAGTGGTCTAAATACATTAATCAGAAGACATACCCTAGCAAAGTAGATTTAAAATCATGACCTAATATGCTTCCTTCATTTATCTTCAAATAAAATGATAAATCAGATTAAATGAAAATATTAGAGAAGATATATCATGCAAATATTAATCAAAATAAAGTTGCATGGGTACCTGGGTGGCTTAGTCTGCTAAACAGCCAAGTCTTGATTTCAGCTCAGGTCATGATCTCAGGGTCATGGGATTGAGCTCCATGTCATGCTACACGCTCAGCAGGGAGACTGCTTGGTAACTTCTCCCTTTGCCCCTCCCCACCAATTGCACTCTCTCCCTCTGTCTCTCAAACAAATAAATAAAATAAATCTTAAAACCCATGAGAGATGAATAGCCAGAGGAATATTGAAAAAGAAAGCCAAAGTTGGTGGCATCACAATTCTAGACTTCAAGCTCTATTACAAAGCTGTCATCATCAAGACAGTATGGTACTGTCATAAAAACAGACACATAGATCAATGGAACAGAATAGAGAGTCCAGAAATAGACCCACAACAATATGGTTAACTAATCTTCGACAAAGCAGGAAAGAATGTCCAATGGAAAAAAAGACAGCCTCTTCAACAAATGGTGTTGGGAAAATTGGACAACCATATGCAGAAAAATGAAACTTTCTTTACACCACACATGAAAATAGACTCCAAATGGATGAAGGACCACAATGTGAGAAAGGAATCCATCAAAATCCTTGAGGAGAACACAGGCAGCAACCTCTTTGACCTCAGCCACAGCAACTTCTTCCTAGGAACATCACCAAAGGAAAGGGAAGCAAGGGCAAAAATGAACTATTGGGATTTCATCAAGATCAAAAGCTTTTGCACAGCAAAGGAAACAATTAACAAAACCAAAAGACAACTGACAGAATGGGAGAAGATATTTGCAAATGACATATCAGATAAAGGGCTAATATCCAAAATCTATAATTTATCAAACTCAACACCCAAAGAACAAATAATCCAATCAAGAAATGGCCAGAGGACATGAACAGACATTTCTGCAAAGAAGACATCCAGATGGCCAATAGACACATGAAAAAGTGCTCCACCCAGCATCAGGGAAATACAAATCAAAACCACAATGAGATATCACCTCACAGCAGTCAGAATGCCTAAAATTAACAAGTCAGGAAATGACAGATGCTGGCGAGGATGCGGAGAAAGGGGAACCCTCCTACACTGTTGGTGGGAATGCAAGCTGGTGCAACCACTCTGGAAAACAGCATGGAGGGTCCTCAAATAGTTGAATATAGAGCTACCCTACAACCTAGCAATCGCACTACTGGGTATTTACCCTAAAGATACAAACGTAGTGATCCGAAGGGGCACGTGCACCCGAATGTTTATAGCAGCAATGTCTACAATAGCCAAACTATGGAATACATTATATTTTAATTAAAAAAATTTAAAAATTTAAACAAAAAAACCATGAGATACTGTGGACTCTGAGAAACTGAGGGTTTGGGAGGGGGGGAGGGTTGGGTGAGCCTGGTAGTGGGTATTAAGGTGGGCACGTTTTGCACGGAGCACTGGGTGTTGTGCATAAACAATGAATTTTGGAACACTGAAAAAATTAAATTAAATTAAATTAAACTAAAAGAAAAAAGAAAGCAAGTTGTTGTAGTTATACTAATATTAGATAAAGTAAACTTCAAAGCAAAAATTACCAGAGACAGAGAGAGATACTCTATCATTATACATCTACCAAGAAGACATAGCAATCATAAATATATACACCAAACAACGAAGATGCAAAACATATGAAACAAAAACCAATACAACTAAAGGGGAAATATCCAAATCCACCATTATAGTTGGAGACTTCAACACCCCAATCTCAACAACTAATAGGACAATCAGAAAGGGTAAGAAAAGGGTAAGAAAATCAGCAAGGGTAGAGAACAACTGAACAACACCATCACCAATAACAACAAAATGTCTATAAAACATTTTTAGAATATTTCATGTAGCAGAAACAGAATACCCATTCTTTTTAAGCACCCATGGAATATATATCATGATAGACCATATCCTAGGTCATAAAACAACTAACAAATTTAAAAGAACTCAAACCACAGAAAGTATGTTCTCTGACCACAATGGCATTAAATGATAAATCAATAATAGAAAGAAAACAAAAAATCCCTAAGCACTTGTTAATTGAGCAATATATTTTAAATAATTCATTGGTCAAAAAGAAAAAAATATAATGTATTTATCTGAATGAAAAGGAAACTACAGCAAAATTTGTGAAACATAGGTAAAGCAGAGGTCAGAGGAAAATTTTAACACTAAATTTATAGTCCTTAGATAAGAAAAGAGGAAATGTTTCATATTAATAATTCAAGTTCCCATTTCAAGAACCTAGAAGAAGAAAAACAAAGATAACCCAAAGCAAGTATAAGGAAGAAAATAATAAAGAGCAGAAAACAACACAATTGAAACTGAAAAACAATAGAGAAAATTAATGAAACAAAGAATCGCTTCTTTAAAAGATCAGTAAAATTGATTAACCTTCAGAAAGACTGTAAAGCAGAAAACAGGCAATTCAAATGGCCAATATCAGTTATTAAACAGACCTTGTGGATATCAAAAGGATAAATGAATATTGTAAGCAAGATTGCATAACTAAATTTGACAACATAGCTAAGTTTGACAACTCATGTTCCTCAAAAACAGAGAACTATCACAATTTATCCAATGTGAAATAAATAATATGAATAGACCTATAATAATTAAGTAAACTGAATTCATAATTTAGAAGTTCTCCCAAAAAAGTAATCTTTAGACCAGTTTCTCTGCAGAATTCTATCAAATTTTCCAACAAAAATTAACACTAGTTATGTACAATCTCTTATAGAAAGCAGAAAAGAAAAAAAAAAAAAAACACTTCAGGATTCATTTTATGAGGCTAGCATTACCCTAATACTAAGGACAAAGATAGTACCAAACACAACAAAACAAAACCCTCAGACCAATGCCCCTCATGAATATAGATGCGAAACCTTTAACAAATATTAGCAAATAGAATTCAGCAATGTATAAAACAAACTATACAACATGACCAACTGAGTTTTAAGCCTAGTTTAATATCTGAAAGCCAATTATTATAATCTACTATATTAACAAGCCAAAAAAGAAAAATTACATGATCATATCAATCTATGAAGAAAAAGAATTAAAAAAAAATTCATCACCCACTCATGATAAAATAAAAAGTTCTCAAAAAAAAAAAAAATTAAGGGAAACTTCTTTAAACTGATAAATAGCACATACAAAAAAATCTGCAGCTAAAATTGTACTTAAGGTGAAAATCTGAAGGCTTTATCTATAAGATTAGGAACATGGCAAGAATATCTGCACTCACGAGTCTTGTGTAACATAGTGCTGAAATTTCTAGCATTGTGATAAGGCAAGAAAAGGAAATAAAATCATACAGATTAGAAAGAAAGTCTAAAAATGTATCACATGCAAATGTATCACATGCAAATAATGACCTACATAGACACCCAAGGAATATGCAAAAAGCAAAAACAAGCAAACAAACAAGAACCTCCTAGAACTAAAAAGTAAGTTCAGCAAGGTCACAAAGTCACAAGGTCACAAAATACAAAGTAATCATAGAAAAAAATCTGTTGCATTTCTATATACCTGCAATGTACATGTGGAAGCAGAAATTTACAATATAATGTCATTTATAATCACTTAAGAAAATAAAAAAGTTCAGTGTTATTTTATCAAAATATGTACAAAACTTCGATGCCGTAAACTACTACAAACTGCTAATGAAAGAAACCAAAGAAACTTACTCAAATAGACTCAATGACTTACCCAACTCAATATTACCCAATAACTTACTCAAATACACTAAACTTTATGACAAAAGTGCAAAAGAAATCGAATGAAGGAAGGAGAACTTTTTCAAAAAATAGCATTGGAGCTACCCGGCATCCATGAGACTGGTAAACAAATGAACTTTGAACTAAAACCTTACAGTTTAGGTAGAAGTTAATTTAAAAGGGTTCACAGACTTAAATGTAAAACTGAAATATTGTGAAAATTTTTGAAAAATCACAGGCAATCTTTGGACTAGGGAGTTTTTAAACTTGAAAACAAAAGCATTATCCAGAAAAGAACAAAAGAACAAAATTGAACTTTATCAACATTAAAAACATCTGTTTTGCATAGGATCCTGTTAAAAATATGAAAAAATCAGGTAGAGGCTGAAGGATAATATTTGCAAACCTTATGTAAACAGAAGGAATAGTATCTAGCCTATGTAAAGAACTCTCACAATGTAAAAACCAAAAAAAAAAAAATAAATAAATAAATAAATTGGCAAAAATGGATATTTCACCAAAGGGAATGTGGAGATGGCAAGAAATCACATAAAAAAGTGATCAACATCATTAACCATCAGGATAGTGTTAATTAAAACTGCAGTGAGATATCATTTTGTATCAGCAGAATGAATAAAATTTTAAAAATGTACCCACAACCTTAAGTACTGGGGAGGATACAGAGAAATTGAAACACTCACAAATTTTTGGTGGGAATATAAAATAGTAGAGACATTCTGGAAAACAACTTCACAGTTTCTTAAAATAAATAAATAAATAAATAAATAAACATGCAACTACCATATGACATAGCAACTACACTTCTGGGCACTTATCCCAGAGAAGTGAAGACATGTTCACATAGAAACCTGAACACAAGTGTCCAGAGTAGCATTATTTGTAATAGCCCCACGCTGGAAACAACCCAGACATCCTTCAGTGGGTGAGTGATTAAACAAACTGTATGGAATGCTACTCATCAGTAACAGGAATAAACTATGAGTACATGCAACAACTTGGATAATCTGCAAAGGATGATGAGTGAAAAAAATTCTAAAAAGTTACATGTCCTATGATTCCATTTATATAACATGATTGAAATGACAAAATTATAGAAATGGAAAATGATTGGTGAAATAAAGAACAGTGATCTCAAATGGGAAAGAAAGAAAGAAAGAAAGAAGAAAAGAAAAGGAAGAGAGGGAGAGAGAAGGAGAGAGGGAGGGAAGACGGAAGGGAGGAAGGAAGGAAGGAAGGTAGGAAGGATGGAAGGAAGAGAAAGAAAGGAAGAAACCTTGAATAAGTGGTTCACAAGATGACTGGCCAGGGATTAGAGGAGGGAGAACAGTCAGAACATCACCATGAAAGACTGAACAAGAAATTAAGTCTGAATCTGAGAGCAAAACTGGGAGAGGATTCTATACTATTCAAGTGATGTGTCAAAGAAAGAAATAACAGGGCTTGGAGGCAAGTAGATACACAAATCTGTTTTTCCTCTTTATTTTTTTAAGATTTTATTTATTTATTTGAGAGAGAGAGAGAAGGAGCAAGAGACAAAGAGGGAGCACAAAGGGCTCAGAGGCATAGGGAGAAGCAGACTCCCCAGTGAGCAGGGAGCCCAGGACGAGTGTACGGGTCTGGATCTCAGGACCCTGGGATCATGACCTGAGCTGGAGGCAGATACCTAACTGACTGAGCCACTCAGGCACCCCTTTCCTTTTTAATATGAAAAATTTTGGTTGACATTTTTTGGCCTTTATATTTATTAACCTTACGTGAATCAAAAAAGAAGAAAAATTGGGGCGCCTGGGTGGCTCAGTGGGTTAAGGCCTCTGTCTTCGGCTCAGGTCATGATCTCAGGGTCCTGGGATCGAGCCCCACATCGGGCTCTCTGCTCAGCGGGGAGCCTGCTTCCCTTCGTCTCTCTCTCTGCCTGCCTCTCTGCCTACTTGTGATCTCTGTCAAATTAATAAATAAAATCTTTAAAAAAAGAAGAAGAAAAATTATTTGTCCAAAAATTGGTAATTGTCACCATTTTTTAAAATCCTACTTTTATCTGAAATCTGCACAAAAGCATACAATGTAGCCTAACAGCAAAGCACTGGAACTCTAATCCTGATTTTGCCACCTGACAACTATTGGACAGATCAAGAAATTTATCTTCATGAAAAACACACTGAATCAGTGCCATCAATTCCAATTTTCTATAAATATGAAAAAAACTAACGTCATTTTTCTTCTCTTGGCACTGATGGAATGCTTAATCATGAACTGCATGATTTTCATGCCTTCTCAGCACTAAACAATATCATTGGTGAATGAATGACAGTGTGAGCAAATTCTCTTTTTCTTTTTTAAAGTTTTTTCCAAATAGTTTCTAAGCAACTTTCAGACAATATTCTAGTAAGAACTGGACCTAATAGAGATATGCTTGAAACAGATTCACATACAGAGCTGTTAAATCTAAATGTGATTTGAAATACATGTATCCAGGTGACAAAACTCTGTATAATAAGTGAGCACCAGCGGAAATCTAAATTGATCCTCAGGGCCTCTGATAGCCTTAACAGGTCTCGCAAAATATCATTCCTGGGGCATTCCAACTACAGGTGTTCTCCTATAAAGCATATAGGAGATATATATTAAAAAAATCTTTGAAATGTAAGGTAGAACTCACAATGTTCACATCTTCCAAACGCATTTGATATAAAGAATGCCGCATAGTTATATGAAGTTGATGCAAAACACATTGAGCTTTACTCTAATGCATATAATTACTGTCTGAGCAGGACAATAGTTATGAAAATTAATTTCCTGTTCTCTAGAATTATTCCTGTGTAGTAAACATAGGTAGATCTTTGGAATCCAAATTCTTTTAATTAGAATATACAGTTGTGTTGGTCTTTTAAAAAGTTTAAAAAGAGTACATTTTAAGTATTCATCATTGCAAGATGTGAAAACATCTTCTTTTAGAAATATCTGTTATTCTTAGAAATGAATTATGGTTTATAGTAAGAAGGTGTGGCAAATAATTATATTACTCAAATTCAACTCTGACCTCTCCCATTTCTGTTTTCCTTTTCCCTCAAGGCAGTATCATTTCATACAAGACTTAAAAATGCCCTGCTTTAGAGTCAAGGAACAAATTTTTGTATATATGGTACACATGTTAATATAATTTAGAAATTGAATACTTTTGAGCTTTGAAAAATATATCCCCAAGAACTGAGTTGCCTGCTTCTATGAGCCCGCAGGACACGCCACTGCTCACAAGAACATCATCAACAGAAGTCAGTGATTCAAACTGAATGAAAGATGACAGGTATGCTATCTGTTTCCACTAGTAAAGACTGTTTTTACTTCTTAACAAATTGTTCAATCGAACTGCATTATAACGCTTTTAGAAAGGGAAACTTCTCACATGAAAAAATGGCCCGTAAATAGTCTTTGAGAACGTTTGAATAAGTTACTATCCAAATCAATCTGTCACTTGCTTAATATAATTGGGAGAAAATAATATTTCATTATTGCATCCAGAAGAGTAAATTATACTAAAGTCCCACATATTGGCATTGGGTTACCCTTAGAATGCCATAAATTCCTGCTTTCAATGAAAACTTTTTTAAAAAATCATGCTCCAGTTATTTGGATACCCACATAACTATTAACAAAACAAACAAAACAAAATATTAAAACAAAAACAAACCTTAACCAAAGAGACTAACAGAAATCTCTGTTCGGTTCTAGGCTGCACAATTTACAAGAAAATTGGAGAATATGAAGAAAATTTAGACCACAGCCATAAGAATGATCAAAAGTCTGAAAAATGGGATCTAATAATAAGGATAAAAGAAACATTTAGACAAAGGGAAACTAGTTAGGGCTTAATGAACTTCAAATTACCTGATAGCTGAGCGTCTGTTTCCTACTGGAAACAGTAGGGGGTTACCTTAGGGTGTCTAGGAACAAGAGCGGTAAAACTGCTGTTCCCTGCATTTTCATAAAAGAAGGCAAAAAAAAATCACTTAAAAATGATAGACCTTTTAAGTAAGGATCTGGCAAGTGCTGTGAAATATACAAATGTTATTGTGAGATTCTTATCACTAATTATCCAAAATTTTTCTTCCAAAAGGTTGTCTCTCTGGTGTATTGTATTGGACTTTACTACTTCACTCCAGAGCCCCCACACAGAGATGCCATGCAACTGTCTTCATTCATGGAATGTTTGAGACTTCTTTGTTTTCTTACTTAATTGAAATACGACAGATTCACATTTGTATCTTAAATAGCTGTTCAAATGAAAACTCACTGTACCATAATCTTTGTGATTTCCATCAATGACTATACATCTAGTATCATTTGTTCCTATCTCCAGGAGACTATACCTTTATCTTAGTAAATATAGAAATTCTGAACTGTTCTCTATGCTTTAAAATCTTCATTTTATCTTCCAGTTTCTGAAGACACACATACTATCCTATCTGAAGTGTTCTCATATATAAGACTTAAAGGAATGTTCAATTCTTATGTCAGATCACGTAGATTTACATAGAGCATGTAAAAATACCTTTCTTCTATCCAAATTCTGGTATTGAATCCCACCTTTTAGGAACTACCCGGCACAGTAATTCTTTAATTGGAAATTTTCTAAAATTTCACAACATATGTGAATATTAAATTTTGAAAATTGATGTTCAGCATCTCTTGTATTTGAAAACTTGGTTTGCCCAGAACTCCAGAAAATGAGGTTTGGGCCACAGCTTAACTACAAATCTAAGCCACATTTTATAAAAACACACACACACATTCCAAATTATTTGCCAAATTTCACTGCTGCTAGCTTCCCACAATATTCTAAAACATATCAGACAAACAGGCGTCAGTATGATTAATTCTGATGATTACTTAAATTTTTCCCTATACACAGTGACCTCTAGAAGCTCTAAGTTCAGTTGAATACGAGTAGAGTCACTTCAGTTAGCTAAAGTGTTTGTAAATAAATGATATCTTTTCTCCATTAACATGTCTCCATCTTGACCTACAAGAGTGGATTGTATGGGTCAACTCAGATGACTAATTTGTCTTTTTTTTTTTTTAACCCATTGCAAGGGAACAAAAAGGGCAGAGAAAAACAGAAATATTTTTAAATATACAGATATTAAGACACTACTGCAAAAAGTGAATTTCTTCTGAATTTAAGTCCAACTTTCCCTGTGGGTTTTTATCAACTTTTTATTATAAATCCCAATAGATAATGACAAGTAATATAGGAAATTTTTAATTTTTCAGATAAAAAAATACTTTCATGTGTATTTCCTATAGCCTAGATGCTATTTTTCTCATATTACAAAGGAAGAAACTGAGTCTTGGGGAGGTAAAGTTAATTGCTTAATTCTCACCGACAGGAAGTGGTTCAACAGACTCCTACCTCCCGATCCTAGCCTCTGTCACCATGATCAGGAATGTACAAGCAGATGGGTGTGACACAAATCTGCACACAGAGACAGGCCGAGATCATTGTTTAAATGGGACAGAGATTTCTCCAAATTCCAGTTTGCTTTAAGGTCACTTCTCTGAAATCAAGGATCCTTGATTTCAGCTCAGGTTGTGGTCTCAGGTTTGTGAGCTGAGCCCTTCACCAGGCTCCATGCTCAGACAGACTCTGCCTCAGATTCTCTCTCTCCCTCCGCATCTCTCTCCCTCCCTCTCTCCCTCCATTCCTGTTCCCCTGCTCAAGCACACACTCCAGCTTTCTCTCTCTCTCTCAAAAAAAAGTATCCTTGTTATCTATTATTTCTTTAAAAAGTGAGATATCTGTGTAACTACAGAATTCATTATAAATGTTTTCAGTAAAAAGTAACCTTTTTCTACATCATTGTTTAAAAAAAGGAAATACGTGTTTAGCTTATGCAGTATTTATAACTTCTTAAGTAATTCACTTTCTAAATTTCATAATTTAAAATTTATTTAGAGCTTACTTTTAGTTATCATATAATGATATTAGTTCCTTATGGAAATGTAGGTTTAATTCTGTACTGGGAAGAGAACATCAGCTGTTCTAATGAACCCCATGCTCTCAGTGGTGGCAACAGACATTTATCTTGTGTGGACACGTGTGTGACCTGCTTGTTCCTGGCAGGTCACTTTCCTTCACATCATGATTCAAAGACTCAGGCAACTTCTATTTTATGACCCTTCTATCTCTCGGGCCGCACTTTACTCTGTCTGAGCTGGCAGAAGGGGAAGAAAGCTCAGAGAAAACACTTGGACTGTGCTTCAGTCCATGTTCTACCGGTAAGACCTACTTCCACATTTAGTGTAAACATAAAAGGAGCTATGATGCCTAGCTCAGCAGTGACTTCCCAACTCCTACTCAATACTATGGCAGGGCAGTCCTGAATTTTGGTGGCTAGTTGCCATCTCTAGGTGACTATAAAAGGATATAAATACATAAACTGCCTTTGCTCTATTACACTTAATTAATAATTTTTATATCATTATACATCTAGTCAAGAGGCTAGGTAAACACATTTGCTTGGTATGTGAATGCAATCTAAGTTGCATTATTTTTCCTGTGTGCAAAACTGAGAAAATTACTTATGTTCCCTCAGAATTCATTTCATTTCTGTCAAATGATATTTTGGAGTTGAACATTTATTAAACCACCCATGACCTGTGTTGAAAGAAGTTTATAAAACAAAGAAAGATAAACTATACTACAGTAGAATTCTGGATGTTTGTTCATTTGAAGGTATTTTATATCATATATATGTATATGACACATATCTTTATATATTCATAGACATACAAATATATATGTATATACATATGCATACACTTTTTCCACCTGTGATCTTGAAATATTAATGAAACAGTGCTCTTTCATGAAATAAGAATAATAAAGCATATGACAAGGAGTTCATAACAACAGGATGTATGAAATGTCAGGGATTACTATTATTAATTTCATTAATATGAAAATGTATGTGAACCTCTTTTAAACTTCAAAACTCCTTATGAATACGGAGTTTTAATTTTCATTCTTATAACTGTTCTGAGAGAGGATCCTAGAATTCATGTTACATGATTTATTATATATTTGGAACCTCAGTGTCTACGGTAGTTTACACAAATGTTCACGCTAGAAACTTGAGTCTGTACAAAAGATGATGACCTTTTTTTATCTTTTAAAGATTTTATTTATTTACTGGAGAGAGTGAGCAAGAGAAAGAGAGCATGAGCAGGGATTAGAGACAGAGGGAAGGGGAGAAGCAGGCTCCCCGCTGAGCAGAGAGTCCGACGCAGGGTTCCATCCCAGGACCCTGAGATCATGACCTGAGCGGAGGGCAGACACTTAACTGACTGAGCCACCCAGGTGCCCCAAGATGATGAACTTTATACAAAAATCTCTAGCTTCTGAAAGAAGACACCTATTAGGTTGTTTTTACTGCAGACGTGCTCTATGGAATAGAATTGCCAAGTATATATTTTCTGGAAACTGAGGAATGCAGGAAAGAGCAGAAATGCTAAGCAGAGAAGCTCCAGCTATTTTCATGTCACTAAGTAGCACAGAGGAGGAATAAAAAGCAAGAGGAGGTAGGTTTGCAGTTTCAACATACATTTATGACACGTGTGTTTATATGTGTTTAAGTATACTTTGCAGACTTTTGATCCATAACATGCTATTTCTCATTTTTGAAATCAAGTTTGTGATCTTGACCTCATTTTAACAAAACTTCTTACATTTTTACAACAGAGTCTCCCATACTCAAATCATTCAAGTATTCGAATAGGTTATTATTTGGGGAATAATCATCAAGAAAGGAAAAAAAAACTCCTAAGACAGCTAGCTATTAGCTTAGCCACCTGGCACGGACTGAGTCAAGGAACCAACAGGTTTATTTGAATAAGTGGTTTATGTTATGTTGTCTGAGACCACCCACACAAAGCATTTGTCTGAATAGCCCAGGTGGTGTGCATGTGTATGTGAGTCCTCAAAGAGGTACACTTGGCTTCCTCTACAATGTATAGTGGGAGACAGGTACTGGGTTTTCTTGGCTCTGTCTTCTTAACAGTAATGTACTATGAATTTTTAATTCACTCAGATACAAATGCTCATGGAATTCAATAACCCTTACCGTACAAATTTATTTTTAACTGGTCACTGAAAAGGAAGTGGGAATATATTCAAATCCTTTCTACTCTTTAAGATCTGTAGTTTAAAAATCTGCCAGTTAATGATCTATTTTCCAGAGGAAATTATACTGTGTAAAAATCTGCCAGTTAATGATCTATTTTCCAGAGGCCTAGGAGAACAACTGTGACTCCGTAGGTTAAAAGTTGCATTCCAGATTGACAGTTGAAATCAATCAAATCAATGTTTTCTTTCAAATCTGATGCCTTGTCTACCACATGCCTCTACTGACAATCCAAAAATGAAAATGAGAACAATTGTCTTAACAACACAATCAAGTACTACTCTGCCGGAACTCGGGACCTCCAGGTTGCTGAAATACATAATTTGTTATACGTATCATTCGATGACGCATAGGATGAGAATTTCTGGTTTTCATGTTTTTGAAAAAACTAAAGTTTGTTGGTTGGTTTTCTTCTTCTTCACCAGAAGACACTGCTGTATAGGGGAAAGTCTTGAACCTGGATTCACAAGTCATGAATGTTTCATCTCTGACATTAATTCTTCATATCCTCAGACAAGTTACTCCATCACACGAAGCCTTAACTGACTCATGGAAATTATATTCATTCTTCATGGAGCTGTTGTAAAGATAAAACACAACGTTTGTGTTTCATTTCTAGTAGGTATCACGCCGTGTTGTAGGGCCTCCCAACTTGCACCTAAAAGGACATTAGACTGATTGGGGTTTAGGGAATGCTCAGGGTGGACCCTCCGGAAGATTTTTTGCAGTAGGACTGGGCAACTCCCAAAAGATTAATTGTTTTGATGGAAAAGACACCTCAGAGTGAAGAGTAAAGCCTTGGTTACCAGTGATGAAAGGAGATTCTGAGTCATACGATGCCTCTTCCTTGGATTTATCTACTGCACCAGCCCTGCTGCTCTCATCTGGGACACATAAAAGGAAAAATGACAACAACAACAACAGCAACAAAAATCAAAGGAACATTTTTACTAACATCCTAGTCAAGACAGTGAAAGAGAAATAGCACTTCTTTGATGGCCACCAAGAAGGGTTTTTTGTTTTTGTTTTTTTGTTTTTCCATTTAAAGCAGAAACCTGAGCAGCTTAGTACTTCAAGGGCTCTAGCAACCCAGCAGCCCAGGGGGGTTGGAGGGGTGTGCTGGACATCTAGGCACCCCGAAAGTGCTGGGCCGGGGTTGGGAAGCAGACCTTCTTATCAGCGTGTGCTGAGCAATCTGGAAAAGGGAAGTTCCCTGGAAAAGCAGTGGGACTGTAAGCAGAGGGCTGAGGTCTTCTATCAGCAAGCAGAGGCCAGACAAGTAGATGCCATGGATGTGACTGCATCTGTTACTATGTGCCGATGTGCCATGGGGAGAAATTCCGAATATGAAACCATATCGTCTGGCATATGGTTAGTCAATTTTTCTTTTCTTTTTTTTTTAAATTCACGTTCTGGACTCTCAAAGACCAAAAACTTCTGTGAAATAGGATGTGAAAATTTTCAAACAATATTGCCACACAGTTTTTCTTTTTTTCTCAAAAATAAAAAAGGATGTGAGAAACCCTACACAAACACATGTTGGACATATCATAAGAACTTTCTTTGAAATGAAATACCTATTCGTTTTATATTTATATTTTTTTGAAATACCTATTCATTTCATTAACTACTATGTAACCTCTGATACGAGGTCCAAGATGTTAAGTGATTATGATTTTAATTACAAACAAATGAAACCAATGAACAAATTATATTAAAAAAATCGTCCACAGACTTTTGAAGCAAATTTGAAAAATAAGCTCTTTCCTGTTTGTTTCCTCATTCTGTTCTCTTCTGACATGGTGTGATATACAGGAAAAATCATGAACCCTTGGAATTGGACAGTTCTGATCCTTCTACGTAACTGGTTGCAACCCTTAGCAAACTGTTTACCTTCATAAAATAAAATGTTGCAATGGGGCTCCTGGGTGGCTTAGTGGATTAATCCTCTGCCTTTGACTCGGGTCATGATCTCAGGGTCCTGGGATTGAGCCCCACATCAGGATCTCTGCTCAGCAGGGAGTCTGCTTTCCCCCCTCTCTCTCTGCCTGCCTCTCTGCCTGCTTATGATCTTTCTCTGTGTTGAATAAATAAATGAAATCTTCCAAAAAAAAAAAAAAAAACCTTTGTTTAAAAAAAAAAATGTTGCAAGACAAAATGAGATACACAGGGTGTGTCACCTAGCCCAGTGCCTGGCACATTTGGCGGGCATTGTGAATTCTTTCCCACCTTCTCAATTCCCTGCCTCCTTTTTCTTGCAAACATCCATTTCCATTCCAAATATCTACAGGCAGGATAGCAAAATGATTAAGAAAGTATTGCATGGGTGTGTATTCTGTTTCTGCACATTATGCCAATTCTCAAGACCTGTTTCCTCATCTATAACATGGGGATCACAGCACCTTCCACATAGGCTTTCATGAGAGTGAAGGGTTAAGTCATGTGAAGTACTTTCAGGAGTGACCACTAGAATACAAGCCCCATGAGAAGTTACTGGTCATGCCTGTGTCCCCAGCACACAGAGCAGTACCTGGAACAGAGGATACAGAATAAATATGTGATAAGTGAATAAATGCAGTACTAACGTGCTTGCTTCCCTTTGCCTGACCTAAACGGTCCCTTCTATAAACTGTGGGACCTGTGTGGGTGTCTGCAGGGATTAGAGACTGCATCCTCCGTGTAAATAAGGAAACTCCTCCATGCTTTCCCCTCCGCTAAACTGTATTTGCCATGACCGAGGATCACATCCTTCCATAATAACAATACCCGGCCCATGTCCTACAGGACACAGATCTGGGTTAGCTGCGTGAGCCGTGGTGGAAGTGCCAGCACGCCTGTGGGCTGCCTTCTGCCCAGGGGCCACGGAAGAGCAGGGGAGCACCTCCAGCTTGCGTATCAGAGACGCGCTCCATCAACGCTGTGCAGAGGTAGCAGTCCGCTTGCCACAGCACCTTGCCAATAACTGTTATTATGATACGTTCTCTTTTATAGAGTCTTGATATTTTCTATCTCCTTAACAGTAATATTATGAATTCCAGGGTTAGATTAAGAGCTACTAGAGTGCGGTACGTCTTTTTTTTTTTTTTTTAAGATTTTATTTATTTGACAGACAGAGATCACAAGTAGGCAGAGAGGCAGGCAGAGAGAGAGAGGGGGAAGCAGACTCCCCGCCGAGCAGAGAGCCCGATGCGGGGCTCGATCCAAGGACCCTGGGATCATGACCCAAGCCGAAGGCAGAGGCTTTAACCCACTGAGCCACCCAGGCGCCCCAAGAGTACGGTATGTCTTGATGATTCTCTTCGATGGTCCTGAGCATGCTAGCACGCAGTTCCCTGTAGGTAGCTGCGGGTCATGGATTAGGCGATCCAGTCTCAGGGAATTAAACTGTTTTAAAAGCAAAGTATAAATTCAACAATACAAAATTCAAAGTATAAATTCATCTTCTAACTCTTTCCCATGAAAATCTGTGAGACTGTATGTGATCAGAGCTGTATTATTTTTCCCTTATACTTTCAAGGGCAAACCCTTAGGACCTAAGGTCAAGCAAACTGAACTGTATTCAAGCAGTCCTCAGAAATCCTCACCATGCTGTGTTTTGAGAAGACCGATACAATGAGGTTGAAATATGAGGATATGGGCTGGTTTAACAAAGCCAAACCAAAGGAAACCAGTCCATTTCAGCCTCATGTGTGCTGCTTTGTTTTCTCCCTCTCCCTCTGTGATGAGCCAGCAAAAAATTTAGGATGAAAATCACTGGAAGCGCCAGGCGATGTTTGATGAATCAAAAAAGCCAATTCAGCAGCCAGGAGGGTGTGCAAGCCCAACACTGAAGAGCTGTTAGGAGTTCTGTATTTCATGTTCCTCTCCCCTACGCTAACCATGAGAAGACAAGCACCAGGGAAAACACCTTCCTATTTGAGAATATTCATTGTTAGAAAATTGAATTAGCTGAATCCATTGTTATGATCCCCTCCACACTATAAAATGCCTAATGAAGACATCAGGGGACAATCCAATCATTTTCTTCTTGAGTCTGAGTAAAGGAGATTTTATAGTTCCCTACTTTAGCAATCAAAGAAGTCTATTATGATTCAAGCATGAGTCATGGTCTCTCTTCCTGTAGTAAATTTGTCCAATAGTTAGGAGATGTTTAAGAAGAGCAAATGCAACAAACTATTTTACTTACAATTGTGTGTACATGTGTGTGTCAAAATGCTAGAATTTAATATTTTTGGTGCCCTCCAAGATTACAAGCAAAATCATCTTTAATTTGAGAACCAGTGATAGTGTAGGACCCACAACATAAAAATACCCTGAAACCCTTTGACATATCTCCCCCAGTAATACTAAATCTATGAACGTAACCTTCCAATTGATTTCTTAAAATCAAACTCCCATTTGTAAATGCTTCAGGTTGCATAAACAGGAGGATTCTTCTCCCAAACTGAGACCTGTAGGACTTACCATCTAATTCCGGTTTGTCACACTCCACCAAAGGGTCTGTTGAGAGTGTCGTTGCTGACATACGTACACACACACATCCACCCCCACACAAGGTAGGTAGGAAATATTCCAGGAATAATGGATGGGATACAGACTTGCATGTAATGAATAATAATAGACGTTTGCATCACTTTCATTTAACAGATTATATACAGCAATGGAATACTATGCAGGCATCAAAACCCCCCGAAATCTTGCCATTTGCAATGACATGGATGGAACTAGAGGGTATTATGCTAAGCAAAATAAGTCAGTCAGAGAAAGACAATTATCATATGATCTCACATATGAGGAATTTGAGAAAGAAGACAGAGGGTTATAAGGGAAGGGAGGGAAAAATGAAACAGCATGAAACAGAGAGGGAGACAAACCATAAAAGACTCTTAGTCTCAGGAAACAAATTGAAGGTTGCTGGAGGGAAGGGAGATGGGAGGGATGGGGTGGCTGGATGATGGACATTGAGGAAGGTCTGTGCTATGGTGAGCACTGTGAATTGTGTAAGACTGATGAATCACAGACCTGTACCCCTGAAATCAATAATATATGTCAATAAAAAAGATTATATACGGATTGAAATAACACTGAGGATAAATTATCCAAGTTTTTTCAAATCATCAGTCCAGGTGCAGTGAGTATGCTAAGGACATCTGAAGGCAACACAGCTCACTCCCGCCTTGTGGACTGAGAGGTAAAGGAGTGATTCTTCCTCCTCCTGGTAACTGATTAGCAAGGAGAATCTCACCAAAGCTCTGGACAGCTTCACTTAAAAATGCAGAAGCACACACCCACAAATGCCTGAAAAATAAGCTCTTTCCTGTTTGTTTCCCCGTTCTGTTCTTCTCTTCTGACGTGGTGTGGTATAAAAGAAAAATCATAAACCCTTGGCATCGGACAATTCCTGATCCTTCCACATAACTGGTTGCAACCCTTAGCAAACTGTTTACCTTCATAAAATAAAATGTTGCAAGACAAAATGAGATACACAGGGTGTGTCGCCTAGCCCAGTGCCTGGCACATTTGGCAGGCATTATGAATCAGTACAATTCCTTTGGTCTGGACTATAGTTTAAGTATCCCCTGTACAAGTGCCTAAAGAAGTCCTTTGTCCTGAATGATCTTATGATGAACCATCATCTGGGCTAATAATCCCCAATGTACTGACCTGGGAGCCAACTATTTTTATGTTCCTACAGTGACATACATGGCAGGCTTGATAAAAAAATATTTGCATCAAATCTCATATGTACACACAAAGTAGAATACATTGACAGACAACTTATGTTTTACCTCTAATTGTATGAGGTTCTTAACAAATTTTCCATAGTTCAGAATCTCATGTTCCTTCTAAATATATATATTTCCTTTCCAAATGAAATCATATATTTTTAAAATATCAAGTTTACTTCTTAGTGATTCAACACTTTATCTGAAAAACCATTGATCCACTGGTATACTGTTACTGTGATTAAAAAAACTTATTTCCATAATAACATAGAGCTCAAGAATGGAAGCAAATTACTGACCATTTTTAAAATTTTGTAGTAGTTAATACTATGAAGTATCATTTAGGTCGTATAGACTTTTTAAAGAATATGGCCAAATAGTTCCTATCTCAAAAAAGAACTGCAATGTATTTAAAAAAAAAAAAAAAAGATGAACTCTGCATAAAGGAAAATACTAGTGTAGGGCCACACACACCCAGTTCTAGGTCACCTGCCCAATGGCTAACATTAACACATCTGACGTGTGTGTAGAACTCTACCGACATGCCAGAGAGGCTCAGATTTCATAGTCATAATATTTACTGGCTAAGTACTGCTTGGGGCAGACAGGGTGTGAGGGCATTCATGGACAAATAAGTCACAACATAATGAAAGGACATTTGGTTAGGAAATATTGGGCATATGTATATTTGGAATAATCTCACCTCTATTTCCATACAAAATATTCAGTCAGCAGGTTGCAGATATTCAACCAACACTTGACAACTTTCTATGATTCCTAAGATGTCAGCTATATGTAATACCACCTTGCCCAATGGTAGAATCTGTAATGGGCCTGGCTCTTGTGAAGAAAATTCCAGTCCCAAAGTTAGGCTCATGCATGGGAATGGCTCAGCTCACATCCTTCTCTTACCTTAGCAACATTTTCCCCCTGGCTCCTAGAGAACTCTCTGGGGCACTCAGTAGAATTCCCAGATATTCTCAGACATGTCTATCATTCTTCAGTATTTCCCAAAATGTCTATCATGGAATTTAAGCCCTAGAAGATACCCTGCTAAAGAAGGCAGGAAATAAGGAATTTCTCCTTAGATAAATAATTTTAGGAAACATAGCAGAAAATGTTCTTTCATATGTCAAATTTGATAAGACAAGTTGGCAAATTAAAGATCTGTTACTTTGGGTCTTCACAAAATTGCTTTCTCACCTAAAATTGTACTTGGTTATTAGCCAAAGACCTATTACCATCCTGGGGACTAACATTTTGCAATACTTTGGAAAGTCCTTCACCATACCCTAGAGTTCATTCACACATTCTTTTGCTCTCACTCCTAGATCCCCATGAGTGAGAACAGAAGCTCAATTTCCCTTACCCTCCCTCTCATTTGAGTTTTTCTTATCCTTTCCTTCCTTTATCTAGAGTCAATATCAGATATAACCTAACCATGGGCTTTCTCTTGGAAACATTCACTACGGATGACTATCTTATTCAGAAGTTTAGGAATGTTAAGTATTGAAGGTATTGTGTTAATGAAATATGTTCTGCTTCACTGTTTATTATAGGTTATAACAAAATACATAGTGCATTTTAGTGTAATTTAGCTGCAAATGTAATCAATATTGGTAGTTCTTCTTAATTTTCCTTTGATCTAAATTTGTAAGAATAGAAATTAGCAAGTAATTTTATCATTATAAGCTTTTACCATGGGTTCTTGTGATTTACACTGACTCCAGACCATCAGAGAACAAAAATTATTCATTCTCTCATGAGATCTTTAATAATTATCAGTATTCACCTGAGAAATAACAATTTTTATCTCATATCTAATTGCTTGGGCTCTGGACTTCAATCCCTTGCTGTGAGTCAGTTCTCCTGTTTACTCCGTGACTTTTGCAAAGTTAAGCTTTTTTGCTCTGGGTTTTCTAAAGTAAAAAATGGTAACAATACAAATCCACATTCCCATCGGGCTACTGAGTGGATTAAAAGTGATAATAAATGCAGGTGGTTTGGGCTATTACCCAACATATGACAAGGGTTTAATAAATATTGGCTATTGTTATTATGGCTAAAGTGCTAGAGATTGCATAAAATCACAGACTTCAATGTCCACCTGCAAATCCTTTTTTCTCTACCTTACTAGAAAGTAAATGTCAGAAGCAACAAGAAATTGACTCAGAAATAGAGAAAGCAGGGAATTTGTCTCAGCAGATAATCAGTCCTGATTAGTCATTCAGATGACTAGTCATTCAGATGACTTCTGTGAATGTGTTATCTTTGTATTATCAAAAGATAACACATTCACAGAAGTCATCTGAATTGGCCATGACACCAGACTTCAAAAAATGCAAATACACACAGATGGAGAAACAGGACACTGTGAGTTGCTATGAAAACTGGAGTAAAATACCCATGATCTCAGTATTAATAAGCATGCTTCTAATAACAGAGGGAAAAGTCACTAGGGAAATTCATTCCCCCGTATTTCCTTGTTATCTTTGATATGATGCCACCTTCTCACTTATGACTCTGTGTACAACCCACTTCCCAGCATACCTTATCCCCTATTGATCTGGTTTCTTCATTGTACTCATCACCTTTGCTATAGGCCAAATGTCCCCCCAAAATGTCTATCTTGAAACCCTACCCCCTGCTATGATGGTATTAGGAGGTAAAGGCTTTGAGAGATAATTAAGATTAGATGGGGTCAGGAGGGTGCATCCCTCATAAATAAGGATTAGTGCCCTTATAAGAGTCAGGACAGAGCTTGTTTCCTCTCTGCCCTAGGACATGTGAAGGTACAAGAAGCTGGCAGTCTGCCACCTGAAAGAGGGCTCCCACCAGAATCCAACCCTGTCCCCTTGTACTTGAACTTCCAGCTTCTAGAACTGTGAGAAATAAACTCGTGTTGTTTATCATCTACCCACTGTGTGGTATTTTTGTTATAGTGGCTTGTCCTAAGACACATTTTAAGTTACTAATTTATTGTGTTTAGAGTCTGGCTTCCCTCACCTGAATGTTAGCCTCCTTGCATTGAGATTTTAGATGTTTGTGTTTTTTTTTTTTTTCAAAGCTATATCCCCAGCACTTAGAACAATTCTTAGTACCTAGGAGGTCCTCATGAATATCTGATGAATGAAGGAACAAGTCCAGAAGTGGGACAGATACAGTCTTGATTAAGCCAGTAGCTAAAGAATATTATCAAAATTCAGGTCTCTTTTATCTCTCCAGGCTGCCGTCCTTAGTATTGTCTTAGTCCTAAAGCAAAATGTCTTTCCCTCGGTTTTCTAATATCAAAAATGGTAATACTTTAACAAACTCCCATCCTTTTCCTCAGTGGGTTGAAGGAGATAATGAGTGACCCCTTCAAAAAGCAGGAAAACATTCACAGAAGACTGTCAACAGATAACTCCTCACACCTCACTGTGTGAACTTGATGACTTAAACTAATGAATTAAGGAAAAAGTAATGACTTCAAATATTTCTTTAAATATTTGAGAAACCAGAATTTCTCTCTAAAATGGAGAAAGGGATCACATTCCCCAGGGGGTAAATATTTGAACCGATGTGGTTCCACTGGCAAAGAAGAAATTTTGAAGGGGTAGACTGTAAGTGAGCAAAATAATTATATTTGCCACATGGTCAGATCTCTGCTTCCATGCACTACTGGAGTGAGCTAGAATAAGACTAAAAGCTTTTACTGAGGGTTGCCAGGGGGAGGGGGGAGGGAGAGGGTGGTTGGGTTATGGACATTAGGGAGGGTATGTGCTATGGCAAGTGCTGTGAAGTGTGCAACCTGGCAATTCAGACCTGTACCACCGGGGCTAATAATATGTTATATGTTAACAAATAAATTTTTTTAAAAAGACTAAAACCTTTTAAAACAATTTCAAATAATACTGTCTTTAAAGATAAACAAAAAGAATGATGGGAAAGCAGACCCACATTCGAATAGAGAACGGGACCACTTCATGTGTGAACTGATTCAGGGAACATCATTCAGCAACTAAAAGAAAACAAGGTGATTTTTTTTTTTTTTTTTTTTTTTGCATCCTACTCTCTGGATGCTAACTCTGCTTTTGGAAAGAGTTTAAGTGGCAATGACCTAAATAAATCCATTTGTGAACTATATCTATTCCAAGAATATCCGCTTAAATTTCAAAATGTGTGTGGTGTGTTCATGTTACAAAGATGAATAGCATTTTTACTTAACATAAACTGTCCATTTTTGTTGGCTCTTCAAGTGTTCAAGTGGCCAAGGTAAATTTTTTTTAAATTAGTATTTTTATAGATGCGAGAAGTGATGTGTTGACATATTTTATCGGTCTACAGTCAGTTTGGTAATCTTCTTTTTTTTTTTTTTTTAGTTGGATAGCAGATGTGAAAAGCATGAGGTTTATAAAAATGTCTTCTAAAAAATAAAACAGCACAATGAAATATTGGCTCAAATGTACAAGTAAGAAATTGAATTTGGATTTGAAATGGCTGAATTTTAAAGAAGCCATTCACATTAAATAATGCTCCTTAACTGCAAAACTTTCAGTACCTAGTGATTTACTTTCTTAACCTTCATCTGTTATTTGATTTTATGTATTTTACCTTACTAATGACATTTACAAAAGAAAAAAAAGTAGTTGCTACAAAAATGATAAAATGAAATCAGGCCATTTTGCCAAAACTTAATATTCCTGATTCAACTCTCATATTAGAATGAAAGTGAACATTAACTATGAATTTAATATTTTAACTTGCTTAGGTAATTGAAGATTATGTCAAAGTTCTCTCTTTAGGAAATTTTTAGTGCTTTCTCAGTCAAGTGTGGCCTTTATATGCATCCAGCCAGAGTCTATAAGTGAAAAATATTGCATGGAAGCACATACCCTAAGATTTTATTTGGAATATCTCAATATTAAGTACTTTTGATGTATTCAATAGCCAATTACAATGAGGTCTTCCCTGAAGAGTCTGTTTACAAGTACCTTGACACTGTTCCACAGTGCCTCTCGAATGCCATGTCTCTCATCTATTTGCCTTTTTCCATGGCACCTATCATCTATGCACTATGTAATTTACTAATTTATTCTATTTATTTTCTAGAAGTTAAAGTTGTGATTTGATAAGTGATTTGTCTTTGTCAGAAAGCTAGAGAGATATCACAAATTTAGCAAATGAAATAATTAAGTGGTAGAGATAAAGAATATTTCCAACATATTAAATTGACCAAATTTTTGCAACACAAAGCCAGTAACATTTATGTTTTATCAGCGCTGTGATTTATGTAATAGGCTCCACAAACAAATCAGATAGTAACAAATTTCTACACAGTACACTATGTGTCCCGAGGGTTTCCTGCTTGAAACATAGAATACTTCTATTCATTGACCAACATACTGAGGAAATAAAGAAGATAAAGGCTCATAAATTATCAAAATATGTAGAAGTCCAAGATTGGAGGACTTTCTTGGTCAAGGAGAATGTGATAGTCATGTTTTCACAGATGTGCTGCTGACATCAACCCCTGGAACAGATGACTCTAACCTACAGTCAAATCAAAAGCTATCTCTGTGTAGGAAGTTGACAAGCAGCCTCTCCAAAAACAGCAGTCCTCTTTTGTGGCTGTAATAAAAATCCCTAATTCTATACAGGTTTACTTTTTACATAATAAGTGAAAGATGAAAGTCATAAGCATTCTACCCATGATATGGGATGAATTACCCTAAAGCACAGAGGATGCCACAGTCAAAAGCATGTCCAGAGATAACATGAAGTTGTATTTCTCACAGAGAAGTTACTGGAGCAAGCAGTGTACAAATCATGAGAGTCTTAGAGAAGAATCCACTGATCTCCTGACTGAGAGCTCAAAGAAAAGTTGAAAGTGTGTCACTTTGGCACATCTAAATAAAATATATTGAGGGCACTGAATGCAGGGACATGCTTAGTGCCTCAAGGCCATGGACTTCACTGGTAGTGTCAGGACTAGAGTGTCTCATCTGACAGAATCTGAAAGCACATGATGCATTCACACTTACACTTTTGGCTCTACACTTTTATAAAGGTAACAGAATTGTCTAGTGCTTACTCGTTTTTAATCATTCTATTTAAGAAACTATCTAATTTGTATCTATTTCTTCAAGTACTTTTTACAAACAAAGTGATAATTTTATCCGATTTGTATTACCCATTCTTAAAGCAAAACACCTAAAGGTTGGAACATGTTTTCCGGGATATTAATTGTTACATAATACATGTAACAAAGAAGCAGAAAAAACCAGAAAGAGGAAGTAATTTAAATCAGCTCTGTGTTCTGTGTGGTATTTAGATATGTTTAACTTAAAAAAAAAAAAAGTTTAACTTTGTCTCTAGGTAACTTCATTTCAGCCTTGAATACAAAAGGGTCCTTATGTTTGGGCAGCAAACTATCTAGTAGGTTTACCATGACTTAGTCAAACTGCATTCAGTCATTGAAAATGAAATAGAATTGTCCCATGACAATCAGATGGATAAGAATTGTTTGTTGTTTTTTTTTTAGCTCACCACAAAGAGCTTATAGAACTCTGGTGCTCAAAATCATGGATTCATGCTAATATTTGAAATACAAGCATGCAACCCCACCCTCAGAAAACACTGCTCCTTATGTGTCCCTGGCTACAGTAAACAAAATGGAAGAGAGTCCAGTATATATATTATGATGTAAAACAAACAAAAATGAAACCATTTGTGGGTGAGTTGTGAAATAATCTCTCCATATAAAGTGATGATGACAATAATCTTTGAAATGACTACTGCAACAACAGAAGCTACTAAGATCTCAGTCTTAATCCATATTAGAATGTCACTGGAGATATTCAAGAATATTCTAGATGACTACTCAGCTGGTATTTTAAGAACTGATTCAAACGTAATTAATGGCTGGGTATCAGAAATAAATAACCTTCAAAATTTCTACCTCTTGAGCAATTGTCATTTCATGACCATTCAGTTTACCAATAATCTGATGATTACCACCTAAATTTGAACAAACTATCTTCTTCCGAAACAGCAAAATCAAGGCAACTGAATACCTCAGGTCCTGGTCTGTGCAAAATAGGCATGTATATCTTTATCTCTTTGATGACTGTTTCAGTTCCGTCAAGCCAGCTTCTGTTTCTGAATTTCCTCTATGATGTTTTGGTCACAGAGTCAGTTGGTGACTCATCTCCTCATTCTTCTTGAAAAAGCAAAAGTGGTTTGTTGTGTAGCACAAAATTTTTTTTCTCTTTTCTATATGCCTTTTTATTTGAAACAGACTAAGCTTTCCTTCAATTAAAATAAATAAATAAATAAATAAATAAATAACCTGTTCAAGAATACCAGGTCTCTTGTTTTCCAAAAGTTCTCCCCTATAACCTGTAGATTTTCCTTTCTTTTCTTTCTTTCTTTTTCTTTTTTTTTTTTTTTGGACATGATTTGCTGAAGAGATTCTGAACATTTTTTCTGGGGTCCTTTTATAATATATTTGAAAGACTTGTGGAATATTAGAACAAGAAAAATAGAATTTAGTCCAAATGCCACATTCATGAAGAACTTAATACCTAGAAAACTTAAGTGGCTTAGTTAAGCCAATATCTAGAAAAGGAAGAACTAGAACTCAGACTTCTTTGTCCCCAGTATATACTCTTTGCAGGTCATAGTATTGTCATGATACAGTATGATTTGAACTTTCCAGAAATAAGTACTTGAGGGGTACCTGGGTGGCTCAGTCACTAATTGCCCACATTCTGCTCAGATCAAGAAACCAGGGTCCAGGGATCAAGCCCAGAGTCTGGTTCCCAGCTCAGTGGGGAATCTGCTTCTCCACCTCACTCTGTCCTTCCCCATGCTCCCACTCTCTCTCTCTCAAATAAATAAAATCTTCTTTTTAAACTACTTATAAAATGTATTCCCTATATCTATAATCTATAATTTTGTATTAAATTCCAAACAGAGCTCTTATTATGTAAACAAATAAAAAAAATTGGATATCTTGTATGTGTAAATCATTCCAATAGGGGTTAAGAGCTGGATAGAAGATGATCTATAATAAATTGCTATTTGAGCCACTATAAAATAGGTACCTAATACTTCAAGAAAACCATGAAGCAATGTCATAATGCAATGCCTAATCGATTTATGCCTTTAATGACTCTTAATATTCAGAAGAGAAAGATAACTTATGGAGTAGGGTTATCAGAATGAATTCCATAGAGAAATAAGTCTTGAAATAGGCATAGGATTTTTAAATTTTTTTCTTTTTTGCTAAATAGAACACAGAAACACAGAAATGCACAAAGGGAAAAATTGTAAAATACATACTCATGTAGCCATCATCTTACCCATCTCAGAATTAACCTCAATTTATTCCTTCATCCCTTAGGGGAAGTTTCTTTATTAAATATGATGGTAATCATATCCTTGCTTTGTTTTATAGTTTTGTTATTTAATTTTGAATCCCTAAACATTATAGTTCACTTTTGCCTATTTGCCTATTTTTTAATTTCAAGAAATTGGAAACTGGCAGTATGCTTTCTTCTAAATCTGACTTCTTTTGCTCAGCATTGTGGTTTTAATATTGACCCATGAGATCCATGGAACTTCCTCATTTACTCTCAGTGCTGTATTACACAGTATTATTATTTATTTATCCATTCTTTTTATTTTTATTTTTAAAACATTTTATTTATTTATTTGAGAGAGAGAGAGAGACAGTGAGAGAGAGCATGAGCGAGGAGAAGGTCAGAGGGAGAAGCAGACTCCCCGTGGAGCTGGGAGCCTGATGCGGGACTCGATCCCGGGACTCCAGGATCATGACCTGAGCTGAAGGCAGTTGCTTAACCAACTGAGCCACCCAGGCACCCTTATTTATCCATTCTTTCTTTGATGTGCTTTTGAGTGGTTTCCAGATTTCTGGCTCTTATGAATAATACTACTTTGAACATTTTTGTGTTTGAATCTTGGCCCAGTAATCACACTTAAGTATTTAATTGCTGGGTCATCATTTATGTGCATATTTAATCTTAAAAGATAATGCTATTTTTTTTTTTTTTTTTTTTTTTTTTTTTTTACCAAGTAGCTCTAATAATGTTCATTCTTATGTGCTGGGTAAGTTTTTCTATGGTTCTACCTCCTTTTTGGTGTTCAATATTTCCAGATTATTTAATTTTAAACAATCTGGTGAGTATGCAATGGTTTCTCATTGTGGTTTTCATTTCTATTTCCCCGACTGCTAATAAAATGCTTTTTCACATATTTATAGGTCATTTGGATTCTTTCCTTGTGAAATGGCTGTTTGGGTATTTTGTCTGTATTTGAGTTGACTGTCATTTTTTTTCTCATTTATTCGTAGTAATGTAGTAAATGTAGACACCCTTAACCCAGTCTTTTGATAATGAAACCATCTTAATTTTAATGTAGTCTCATTTATCAAGTGCTTCCATTCTGGTTAGAGTTTTTCGGAAACCTGGAATTCTTATAGCCTGCAATGAGGGCATTCCAGCTGGATAAATGGCATAGACACAGTCATGGAAGTAGGAAAACTCAGGTTATGCTTCCATAGAAAAGGAGTAGAAGAAAAATCTGGGACAGGTCATAAAGTCAAGTTAAAATGTCTGAACCCTATGCCTCAGTTCTTTGCCTACAGGAGTGCGATGGAAAAGTTCTGAGCTGGGAAGATCCATGATCAAAGGGATGCTTTCAAGCGATAAACCCTAGAGTACTAAAATCAAAATTAGAAGGAAGAGACATCTGGGAACCAGGAAATCACCCCATCTGGGTTAGAAAAAGGCAGAAGATGGAGAGGCTGCTGGGATGGAGCTGTTAAGGCTTATTAAGTCAGACAAAGCAACTAGAACTTAAATGTTTTAAGTTATTTAAACTTAACAGCAAAATTGTTTCATCAGACGAATCCAAATCTATAACTATGAGGCCTAGAAATTTGGGCTCTACTACATTGGCAATATTTTGTCGAGGTAGATGTAAGGAGGAAAGAAAGAAAAACATGAGCAAACACACAAAGGTATAAACAAAAGAAATCACTTATGAGTAAAGAAGACGGATGGCATTAAGTCTGAGAGGAAATCAGATTAGACAGTTACAGTAAGGCTAAATATGGAGAGAATCCAAGGTTTTAATAAGACAGATACAGTTGTGCTGTGGTATAAAAGATCCTGAAATTCCAGTGGCTTAACATAACAAAAGTTTCTTTATAGCTCATATAAAATGTGCTGCAGGTGCTGGAGACACCCTGGGGCAACCCTCTGTGCAGTGACTCAGCAGTTTGGTCTGCTTTGATCTTGCTGTCCTACCATCCTAACAAGAGGACTTTCAATAACCCTCACCAGAGCAGGAGAGTACTGGAGGGTCTTATCCCAACAATTAAATGCTATGGCTCAAAAGTGACACAACCAATTGGTCTTGCTAACTAGAAGAGGACAGCTAGTATCATCCTCTGATGTGCACAAAGAGAAGAACCCTGGGTGAAAACTAGAGGGCAATTGAGATTTCACATGACAGAAGGGAGCTGTCCAGAACTTAGTGAGAAGAGGATGAAATCATGTGCAGCCACCATTCCGCCCAGGACCTGTTGAATGCCTTGGACATACTAACACCTCCTCTTATTTAACCCTCATCATAATCCTATTGATGTAGGAAGACATTAGGGTTTGAAGCTGATGGCCAAGAAAGAATTCTTGAAACATTTTTGGTGCAAAAAGGTGGTTTTAATAAAGCACCAGGACAGGACCTGTAGGCCGAAAGAGCAGCACCAGGGTTCTGAGGAGTAGCCC
>NW_019154100.1:18219482-18274409 GCF_002288905.1 Enhydra lutris kenyoni | reverse complement strand
ATTATGTACTTACAAGTTGGAAGGAGTAAAGGATAGCATAAGCCTCTCAGGTATTTTGGAAACAATTATGTACTTACAAGTTGGAAGGAGTAAAGGATAGCATAAGCCTCTCAGGTATTTTGGAAACAAGGTTTCCAGGATCCTAGGGGGTTAGGTATTGTTAGGAAAGGTCACTTATTACTGTTTAGTAAAAACTGAGTCAGGAGACCCTTCAGATGTATATCAGTAGGTCATATGCTTGGCGGATGATTACCAAGAGGTATTTGGGGTGGGGCAGTGTTGAGGAAAAGGAAGTTTCCAAAGGTATTTTTGTATGTTAACGTAGACTTACAGGATCCTGTGTTTGGGGCTAAGATTGCTTTTTGCCCTTAGCGAAGTGTCAACATCAGTGCAGTTGAGTCCTTAAAGGAAGGTCACTCTGCCTGTTTCAAGGACTTGTCAATGGGCTGGATGTAGGTAGTAAGGAAATTTAACAATCTTTCTTCTGCCTTTGTTTCCTGCATCATTATGACTGAAACATTCGGTCTTAACAAATAAAGGAGCTCAGGGTCAGAAAAGTTGGGAAATATACTTGAGAGATCCCATGGCTAGTAAGTAAAACTAGGTTTCACCTGTATTTCCAATTCTAAGTCTGTGTTCTTTCCTTAACAGTATCCTGTTACTTCCGAAAACATAAAGATTCATTGGTAGGAGCATCAGGAAGGATAAACGATATTTCAGGAAGACTGTGAAAGCTCTGTGCGTGTGACATGATAAATCGTTGGTCAAGTTATGAAGAGGAGACAAAGAATGCTCACATAGATGACTGTTTATGGAAAACAATTTTTAAGAAAGATTTAGTATCTAGAGCAATATGGAAGGAAATTGCAATGAAGAAATAGACATAACATAGATTATTTCCACTTTCTAGCCAATCTTCTTGACATAGTGACACACCCTATAAATAAGAAATGGAGGTGGGAAAAAATGTTTGTAAAAAAAAATCGTAAATTCGGTTTCAAATATTTGAGGGCAATGAAACATCTGAGTATAAATATCTAAGGATATGAATCTGGATTTTTGGAGATAGATAGTGAAGATGTTCATTTGAGCTTTTCTTTATAATAGTATCTATATAAATAAATTACTTTTTCAACAGATAATGGGACAATTTATAAAAATCACTATATTTACATGTATATTAAGTAGTTCCTAATTTTGCCAAAATATTCCTTATGTGTAAAAATACTTTCCTAAGAACTTGAAATGAATCTTATCCACTCTCTGCTGAACAGCTTCTATGGCTCCCACTGTCTACAGAATAAAATCCAAACTATATGGCATTTAACCTTCTACAATGGAGTCATCCTACCTTGCCTTTGCTCACACCACTGCCTTCTAAACACCTGAGCTGATCAGATGGCCTTCCTCTCAGGTTGAATGTGCCATGCAGTGATGAATGGGTAACCTGAGATTCTTTATTTTTCCCATAATGATAAAACACAAATTTAATTATAGCACTATTTTTTAAGTATTTTGATTTTATCCTAATGTTTATAAACTATAAGCTATAAATTGTAAATAGCATAAAAGTATTTACTATCAGACAAATCCAAATTTACTTGATATAAAAACACAAATTTTTGATAATGTTGACTCATTCAAACTGAACACTTGTACTATATATGTGAACTGGCCTCACGCTCCCCTCCCCGCAGCTCAAGAGCAAAGAGAATCAATTACTTGATTATCAGTCAGAACTTTTAATCAGAAGTTTTAGTCAACTGGAAGTTCTTCTGTGATGTGGGAAATCTATGGATTGTCTTACTGTAAGACATATTTCTTGCAGTATTTCTTCCATCAATGTTTATTCTAAAAACCAATTTTTCTACTTCTTATAGGCATATGTAACAACCCTTTGGAATTGGCATGCACAGTGATAAGAATTTTGTACATTTACTTTTTTGCTGTTGAGTAATAGGAAGAGTTCCCTCTTTGCCCAAGAACACAATTGGTTCTATAATTGACAACCAAATTGAAAGATAAGTCAACAGTTCTTTTGTTTTTGTTAATTTTTTTTTTCTCTGAGTACTGATGAGTGATCTGTTGAAACTGGTCATCTTCAGGTGATAATCTTTGCTCCTGGGGTTGTATTTATTTGTTTTCTAAGGTAAGAAAACTTGCTAAGCTTCAATTCTTCCAGCCTACATAGTCACATAACCACACTCTCAGATGTCTGAGAGAGTATTTAAACTTCACTTAATAGGTATTTTGAATTTCTGATGTTTCCTCTGAGACTTGCCCTAACTTGCCTAAAACATGACATCCTTCCATTGCTCAGGCCAAAAACCTTACTGTTGCCTGGACTCTTGCTTTTTGTCATAGTTCTACAACCCGTCTGTCAGGAAATCCTGAGGCCTTAACCTTCAAAATAGGCCCACAATTTGACCATTTTTAGATCTGGGCCTTTTTTTGGCATGGTGGAGGGGAAGGAGAGGCTCTTAAATGGTCTTCCTTCTATCCTGCCTTCCTCACAGTCTGCCCTAAAACAAAAAGAGTGACCCTCGCCACTCTATAAAACATAAGTGAGATATTCTGCCTCACTCCCTTCAGTGGCTCTCTATTTTACTCAAAGCAAAGCCCAAGGACTGAACCTATACAACTGGCCCCCAGTTTCCTCTCTCACCACTGTCTCCTACTTTTCTCCTTTCGGTCACTCTGCTCTGGCCACATCCACCTCCTGGCTATCTGCTGAACATTCCAGGCCCAGTTTTGCTCAGGATGGTTGTACTAATTACTCCCTCTGCCTGGAATGCTCTTCTTCTGAATAAACATCTGACTTACAAGGGTTATGTAAGTATATGCAAGTACAAATGTTTCATTAACTATGAGGTACCAAATAAATATAAGATTTTTTATTATTATAATGTTCATAATAAATATCTGTTGGCACTCTTCCCAGTTTCTTTTTTCTTTCTTTCTTTCTTTTTTTTTCACATCTATAAAATCTTCCTAGTTTCTCTAGAACAAATTTGATCTAACTGTACATTGGAATCTAACTACAAGAGCATGTAACACGTAGCTTCAGTTATAGCACCGGGGAAAGCACAATCTTTGAGACACCAATCTCTTAGGTATGTTCTGTTACTCTTAGTAAGATAATTGCCATTTGTTTAGCAGTCAGTATAAGCCAGGCCTTCAATTTGAGATGCATGATCTGATTTAATCCTTACCTCAACTCTGTGAGATAGGAAATATTGTTTCCCAATTTAACATATGAGGAAATGGAGCCCCAAAAGATTAAATAACATACTTAAATCCATGCTCTATAAATGTGCTGGTACGCACATCTAGGACTGATTCCAGAGACTTACTAGTCCTCTTTATAGCTCACATTGGAACTGAAGCATTATTGTGCGTTTGTACACATTTATCTAATTTATAATGCTCTTGAAGGTACTTGAACTATTTTGGATGCCAAAGCAGTTTAAAGATGGGACAAAATGATTTCAGGCTAAAAATGCAATGGCTACCCTGTTTCCATTTAATACTCAGGCGGACATGGAAAATTCCTGATACATAGTACAACATCTAAAAACAAAGTGCCAAGGTAAATTAAAAGTGCAATAGTACAAAAGAAGGAAACATCAAACATGTTTGGAAGGATCAGAAAGAGTTCATTTAAGAATGTTAACATTCTAGAAATCCCAAACAAAAAAGGCCAGGTACTTCTTTTTTATTGTAAGAAATGAACTCCAATGAACTTGGGCCCTGTGATGACAAATCCAAGCATATGGACAAGCTAGGGGCAGATCCATGCTGATATGTTTCTAGTTACCAGGAAAATAACTGGCCACATTGCAGTTCAGCAGAAGAGCTTTCCCCCATTCTTTCCCTTGCCTGGCATGCAAAGAGACAAGGAGTAGCTTTAGAGCCAAATGGGAGTTGCCATCTGTGCTTTTCTATTTCTGGTCAAGAGGAGGCATATGCTGATTGAGAAGATACCAACAAATACAGATGTAAACAGTTACCCTAATTAGAATGTGTTAGGACCAAAGAATAGAAATTGTCATCTGGCTCAAGGGCTGAGACCCTTTCAGATGAGGAAATGAGTTATAAGTCTATTACCTCTTGCTGGGAGACACTGTTGACCACTACCAAATAACAAACATCTATTCCACTTGTTTGAAGGCTTTTAGGAGTCATTAACTGAAAACATTTTTGTAATTGATACACATCTGCAGACCATAAGGTAGCCAAGACATGATGGTTATAAAGAAAGAATGATCAAGTGACAAAATCAAAGTATACCTTAAATATCCAGACTTATTAATATAATGCATTTCTTGCCCTTTGGATAGCCAGGGAAAATACACTTCTCTATTCTCTAAATATATGTAAGTCTTTGCTAAAGTGTTTTTCATTAAAAAAAATTGCTAACTATAACAGAACATTAAAAAAAATAATTACAATCCTTGTTGTTTTCCTCCACACAGAGGAAAAAAAAATGTTCATGCTGCTAGAGGAGACCTCCCCCCCCAAAAAAAAAGACCAAGAGTAGTCTTTTCTTCTTTAAGTAGTTAAGAGTTCTTACGTTTTGATGAGAAGATATTTAACCTCTCTTGGCCATCAGAACTGTGTTTTCTCTTTTTTGAAGTATACCAAAGACCTATCTCAGAATCTGGGAAGAACTGTTTTACAAAGGAAAAATGTTATCTTAGTCTAGATTCCACAGTCACAGTTGAAATCTTCCACTCTTTTCTTTCATTTATTCAAAAAGTATTTAAGAAGGACCTGCTATGCACTGGGTACTATTCTAGTCACTGGGGATAAAACAATGAACAAGACAGACAGAGCCTCTGTTCTCAATGTGCTTACATTTTAGCGGAGGGAGGAAGACTTTTAAATGAAAAAGATTTTATGCAATGATTTCATATAGTAAGAGTAAAACAAGAAAAAATTGAGATTGACTAACAAGAGGAAGAATCTATGAATTATTCAGGGTGGGCTAGGTTTTCTGTACTAATAAACAGCCCCAACATTTGAATGGTGTGAACAACAAAAATTTCTTTTTCCTTCACACCATGGTTCAGTGAGAGGCTCAGTTTCATGTCCTCTCTCAGGGATAGGATGAGGGAAGCTTCATTGTTGACTGTTACCAATTACAGTGACGTGGGTAAGGACTGTGTGACAAATCATATTCCAGCTTCTAGAGGCTTCCACCTGGTGATTTCAGGTGATATGCTCTCAAACTTCATTGACCAAAGCAAGTCATGTGTCCACAACTCACTTTAAGGAGATAGTGAATTGAAACCCTCCAGCATGCCTGGCAGGAGGAGATTAAAGGCAGTAATGATTATCACAGTCTATTTTAATTGGCCTTTGGGCAGAATGCTGCTCTGAAGTAATGGTATTTAGATGAAGATCTAAACGATGAGAAGTGAATCATAAATAGATCAGCAAATTGTTAAGTGCAAAGTTTCAGGAGGTAACGCATTTGGTGTGCTGGAGGAAAAGAGAAAAAGATGTTAAGGCTTGAGCACAGTTAATCAGCACAATTACGAAGACTAGAAGAGGGGCACTGGTGTGGGGGGCCTCAGTCAGTTGAGCATCCAAGTCTTGGTTTCAGTTCAGGTCATAACTCAGGGTGGTGAGATGGGTCTGTGTTGGGCTTCCCGCTCAGTGGGGAGTCTGCCTGAGATTGTTTCTCTTCCTCTCTGCCTGACCCTTCCCTGCTCATGCGCTCTCTGACTTTCTCCCTCTAAAATAAATTAATAAATCTAAAAAAAAAAAAAGAAGACTGACAGATTTTAAGGTTTTGGTCAGAGAGACAAGTAGAGACCACATCATAGTAGAAGCATATAGGTAATAACAGTAAATGTATATTTATTTTATGTGTAGTGAAAGTCCATGTATAGTTTGGTAAAACTAAAACTAAAAAGATCAAACATAAATTTTCAGTCCACAAAAGGACACACAGTTATATACTCCTTGAACTCTTCCTTCATACTCCTTGAACTCTTCATACTTCTTTCCTATAAATTAACCAAAGTCATTGTGCTATGTAATAATAATATACATTCTTCCCACATACGTCACTACTTCCAAATTTTCTTAGGAAGATATTGCTAAATGCATGCAGAGATTTACTAATATGCTGCTTGTCACTATGTTGCTTCATAGGATGAGGCACACTCAGGCCTTTTAAACTATGTCAATGAAATGTTTAATAACATGGGAAAATTTTACACTATATTATGAGCCACAATAATTAACTCTATATTTATTTATCTCATTTAAAGAATATCTCACTTTATGAGAATACACACCCATATCCTGTTTTGTAATTTCAAATTGGAACGATATCCTAGAGGGCAATTTGTTATCCAAAGACATAAAAATATACAAAACCTTTGCATGGATTAACTATGCTTCTGAGAATTTGTCATAAGAAAGTAATTAAAGATACGTTTGAAAGTTAAACTTTTAGGATGTTCATTGAAGTACTTCTTGTAAAAACAAAAAGGCAAAACAATGTCTAATATTGTATTTTTGAAAATCATTTGTGTATATCCACAAGGTAATTTCATAAAGCTGGTAACCACAATGGTGCGGAACTATTGGTGTAGAAGGATAATTATATTGTTATTCTTTAAAACTAGGTCACAAAATATCCTATAAAATATATAATTTTTCAAAAATATATATTTGCATATATACAAAAACAATTTTTTTTAAGATCACACAGCAAGATATTAACAATGGTTACTTCTGGGCTGCTGAGATCTTACATGTTTTACATTCTTTTTTATTGTATTTCCTATTTTTTTGGTAAATAGGTATTTAGTCTATAATAAAAATCCTTATTTTTAAGAAAATAAATATCCAGCACATTAATAAACACTATGTATATGAACACAATTTTGTAACAGTATTTACAGGTGTGTTTGTTATAAATTTTTGGCACTAACCATGCAGGTACTACACACACACACACGAATACACAAATATGTTTCAAATAATTGTGTTAACATTAGGAAAGATTTTTCTTTTATGTTTTTCTATACCTTAAAACTTTCTTATAATAATCATATATTACTTTTATGATAAGAATTTTTTAAACAATAGATCTTACTTCTCGGCTACTCCCATTTTCCACCATGATTTTCACTGAAAATCTTTTACACATTGAAGGATTTAAATCCCCCATAAGCTACAACCCTCTCATTTTGATTCTCTACCCTTATAGGGATTAATTTCAATACTTATGGTCTATTTATCTTAAAAAGATACTCTAGTTTTCTCTCATCGTTATGCAATCACCTTTGGGCAACTGTGCTTAAGGCTGATACCAAAATGAAATTCTCACAATTCATCAATTTGGGAAACTCAAACTAGAGCATAAAAAAGAATAAATGTTAAAAACACATTTGTCAAACTTGAGACTATGGTTTGACATGTATTTGTAGAAAATCTATTATATGATGAGATCTATGTATGAGATAAACTTAGGTTCAGTTTTCCTAGAGTTTATATACTCTAATTTGAAAAGCAGTTACAGAAAACAAAGCATATCATTGTATCTTAGAATACTAGTTTAGAGTACAATCCAACATCTGTCCCATTTGGGAAGAAATTCCTTTTTGTGAGTCTTGGCAGGAGACAAGGAGATCAGATCTCTGTCCTTAGCCTCTGACAGGCAGCTATGGCTTGGGAGCATAGCAGAAACTCATTCGGATACTTCCACCCAGAAATTCAACATTGAATTTCTGATGTGTGTGTGTGTGTGTGTGTGTGAGAGAGAGAGAGAGAGAGAGAGAGAGAGAGAGAAAGAATGAGAGACTGAGACAGAGTGAGAGATTACGAAAGATTGAGAATTTACTAATGGTGATCGCGTCCAGGTACAACAGTGCCCAGCCATGATATTCTAACCCAACTGTCCTACAAGACCCTGCCTATGCTTCCTGCTGTCTAGCGTCTTTTTATTTTAACCTATATATTTCAGCATTGTTATCAAGAAATGCTGATGGTTCTGTGAGCTACCCCTGTAATTCCACATATATTAGCTAGAATCTCTTTCTGTTGATTGGAATCAATAACCTTAACTGAAAAAACAGTATAAAATTAGAGTCTCTGCAATGGTACTAGTTAATGTTTATTGAAGGCTTGATATAATGTTTGGCTCTTCACTTTTACTATCACATTTAATCTTCCCTAGAAACCTATGAGATAGATATTATTTGTATTTTGTCAAGGAAAATCCAAAGTTAAGACTGATTGGTTAACTCGCCAAATGTATTTGACAACTGATGGAAATGGGATTTTAACCCAGGAAGTTCAACTTCAGAGACTAAGCACTTGACCACCGCACAAGAGCCACCTCTGTTCTTCTGTGGCTAGGAGAATCCCCATGGGTGTCAGAGAAGTGGGTCAAGGAGATCTTGGGTCAAGTGCCAAGTAAGAATTTCATTCAGAGGAGGGAAAAATTTCTGAGGCAAAGACTACAATATTTTTGCAGGTCATGGAGGCAGCAGGTGTTTACTAAAAAGAAGTCTAATTTGATGCATAAAACCAGAGCATGGAGAGCTGTGAACATCATGGTTTGAAAATGGTTGTCTTACTAGAATGATAGAAAGTGTCTGAGCTGTGAAAATGGATTGAAAAAAGGCCATTTAACTGACTTAAATATGACTGAGTTCAAAATGTGGAAAAGGTGTCATTTTTAGGTGTTACATCACCATGACTTTAGCAAATGTGAAGGAAAACCAAAGGGCATGGGACTATTAGGCTTGCTTATTATCAATGACATACTTCCAAGTTCATAACATTTACTTGTTCATCAAGTAAAGGCTGATCAACTAATGCTTATCACAGACCTAGAGCACAGAGATTTAATAAATCCTTGGACTTCCCCTACCCAACAACCCCTCCCACAAAGGAGGTCTGGTTGGATGTCTTTAATAGGCCTTTGAGCTTTGTTCTAATTATATTACAGTTAATTGACTATTCCAAAGAATGTGTAGTTCATGGTCATTATTATCAATATTTACTGAAGTTTTCCCTCTGGACTTTCAAGGGAACAGTGATGTACTCTCCCAGAATACAGAAAAAAGACTAATTTTTATTTTTCTTCACCTCTTATACACAGCTCTATCTAGATTTCCTGTACTACTGCCTATTTTATAATGCTTTTAGAAAAAAATAATTATGGAAATCTATATGCATTTAAAAAATGTCTTTATCATGTTATAAGAGAGGCAGATGGCAATCTGTTCTATGTTTAATCATGTTCAAGGAAAGCATCCACACAAAGTCATAAACAAAAGCCTAGCATTAAAAGGTCAGAAATGTAAATGAGTGGAGTGGGCTAAGTAAGAAGTATGGCAAAGTAGAGATGGCAAATCCAGCAACAAAAGGCAGCCATATATAGCCATATATAGCTTTGGCTAATTGTTGTCATGTGGGAAGGCCAGCCTAATGTTACCAAATGTTCCAATTTTTCAAAAGTGACCTGAAATCCAGATTTTTTTAAATTTATTTGACAGATAGCACAAGTAAACAGAGTGGCAGGCAGAGGGAGAGAGAGAAGCAGGCTCTCTGCACAGAGCCCCACACAGGGCTCAATCCCAGGACTCTGGAATCATGACCTGAGCTGGAGGCACCTGCTTAACGAACTGAGCCACCCAGGTGCCCTGAAATCCAGATTTTTACGTAAAATGTTTGTTCTTTTAAAGGTTAGCCACTGATTAACCTTTTTTTTAATCTCATGAGCCAAACAAAATATTTATGGATTCTGAAATCAGCAACTGCTAGTTTAAGACCACTAATCTACAGACATACATAAGATCAGATGAGGTATTTCCTCTCAAATCTTTCCCAAGTAGAAGTCCCACTTGATCTTTTCTTGTTAAATTAGAAATCAGATGGGGTGCCTGGATGGCTCAGCCAGTTAAGCATCTGCCTACAGTTCAGGTCATGATCCCAGGATCATAGGATTGAACCCCATGTTGTGGGGTCCCTTCTCAGCAGGGAATCTGCTTCTCCCTCTCCCTCTGCTCCTTCCTCTGCTTATGCTCTGTCTCTCTCTTAAATAAATAAATAAAATCTTTAAAAAATTAGAAATCATTCTTCACCTTCTATAATGTACTAAGGGAAACTTCACCTATTCCAGAGTCTTTTCTCAAAGTATACTCTCAGTCATAATGATATATGACTAAGGAAAGACCCTAAGCCCGAATATCAAGGAGGCAATATAGAATATTAGAATCACTTTAAGTTTGGAGTCAAGTAGATCTGTGTTTAAACTCTGGTATTGCTGTTTAGTTTCTATATTTTCTCTGAGTTTAAGTATTCTCATCCACAGTTCGAGCTTTGTACCATCTGTAAAGATTAAGTATGAGAACACAAATATAAAATACCTACAACATATGCAATTTATAGAACATGAAGAAAAGCTGTTTCTTGCCTCCTATGAAGGCTGAGGAACAGATGAAAAATCTGGGAATTAGAAAAGAGGTAATTTGCCTTTAGCTTTCCTACAAAGTGGCAATATTGTTGGGATTATGCATATGATTAATGATTGTTTTTTGAAGATTTTATTTATTTATTTGACAGAGAGAGAGATCACAAGTAGGCAGAGAGACAGGCAGAGAGAGAGGAGGAAGCAGGCTCCCCGCTGAGCAGACAGCCCGATGCAGGGTTCGATCCCAGGACTGAGATGATGACCTGAGCCGAAGGCAGAGGCTTTAACCCACTGAGTCACCCAGGTGCTCCAATTAATAATTTTTTAAAAAGCTAATATAACTTGAGGACAGACTTTGATTCTCCTCTCCTATCAAAGGTCTGAAGGGAGGAGATCTAGGATGCTATGGGAACTCAATTTCATGATCTCTTCTCACCTAGCATTCTCCCACACTGGGGTATGACACTGTCCACAAAGTCTAAAACAGCAGCATCTGGATTCCAGAGAGCAAGAGAGAGCAGGGGCAAACGGGGTACATTAGCTGTTTCTTAAGAAAGGTTCCACAAAGCTGCCATAGGATAGTCAGTTTACATCTGATTGGCCAAAACCTAGACACATGACATTTTGCTGCAGGGAAGTCTGGGATATATAGTGTCTATTCTGAGTGGCCATATACTAAGCTGAAATTTGTTGCTATGGCCCAAGGAAAGATGAATTATTCTGCAGGCCAGATTGTAGTTTGTGCTTCAGAGGCCTTTTTACCTAAGGAGGTTGAAAGTGTAACTTCACATCTTTCCATTTTTATCTTACAGGTGTTTCCACAGCAAACAATCTGTGGTCTGCAATGCCTTTCCGTGCTGTGGCCTTTCCTTCTTTTGGAAGATATGAATGGAAGGAACAACTGGACATGAGTACCCATGTTTAAATGCTTCCCCAATTTATTGTCCATCTTTTGTTATTGTGGGGTGCCTTGTTACTTCTAACAACATAGTAAGATATGTAGTTCATGGGAAAAAAGACTCCATTTTCTTTCAAAAGTTAGTTTTTGAAGCATGATTGCTAGTTCTATCAGCTTCCATGTGTTCTAAAACTCTCAAGTGGGTGAAAGATATAGGAGAAACTTGGAACACTGAGCATTTCTTTCCTGACATAATTGACTGTTAATTCTCAATTACAGACCTTTAGATTAAGAAGCAAAGCACCTAATATAATATAGGAATTTAATACATGTGCAAGGAATGAGCAGGAATGGGGGAGAAGGAAAGGGAGGGGGAAAAAAAGAAACCACAGATAACACAGAAAAACAGAAGCGAAGAACGGAAAAAAGGCCTCTAGCAATACAGTACTTTCTTCTTTGACTCCCCTAAAATCGAACAGATCGGGAACCCTTTCTCCATCATGAAGAAGGAGTTCAGTGGCTAGTTATTGCCAAGCTCTTCCTCAAATGGAGCAAAGATCTACATCCATCTACTTTCCACTTGCATGTGTCCCACCCTGCCCTTGCCAGAACCAAAAGTTTAATTTCCATATCAGGGTATATTCATTTTAGGCAAGTGCTTTCTGACTAGAACAAGGATTGCTTCATGGATATGTGCTGGTTTTTAAGTGGCGATCATGTTTATGCATTTTACAGATAGAGACAGAAATGCGCACAAGTTGCTGAGCAAGGCTCAGAGGACAAAAATGGGTCACAGGAAAGCTCCCCACCTCCCTAAAACTGACATACTAGGTGAAGAGTCAGGTTACAACAGCATAACAGTATGTTAGTATATGCAGTGATCTAAAAAAAAGAAACTAAATAAAAATAACCTAATTTTAGTTAAGTGGCTCGTAAAGTTGAAATTCTTCACTGAAACATCAGGTCAATGTTTGGATCTTAATCGCTGTTCTCCAAACCTCTCATGACTGCAAAATCGGGTCAGAGAGTTGCATCCTGCCCTCTTCAGCATGCCCTCATATTGTTAGCACAGGATGTAGGGAAGTGGGTTTGGAGAAACTATTCCAGGAAGAGTCATGAATGCAATTTATACACAGACATTTGTTCTAACAAAAGAAGCCAGCATTACAAAACTATGCCTTATTTATGTGCAGGATGGCTAAAGAGTAAATTACACTGAAAGTGAACACACACAGTAGTAGCCAGAGCTGTTTACTGCTTTGTCATGATGAGATATTAAAACAGAGTTGCTGTGACTTTCAAGTCACAAGTTGCTAAGGCCACAGTTAATTTGAAAATAATCATGTACCTTCCCTATATGGAGAGTCAAAATGGACCAAATCATAATAATAAACTAGGCTTTGAGATCTCTTTCCCAAAATGTGTCACATCTATAAAATTATTTATTATTCTTTCTATATTTGGGTAAATATTCATTTCTTTTTGTCAGCCCTCCCCACCCATGAGCAATTTTTATTTTAAAGAAACTTTTTAGGGGCGCCTGGGTGGCTCAGTGGGTTAGGCCTCTGCCTTCGGCTCAGGTCATGGTCTCGGGGTCCTGGGATGGAGCCCCACATCAGGCTCTCTGCTCAGCGGAGAGCCTGCTTCCCTTCCTCTCTCTCTCTGCCTGCCTCTCTGCCTACTTGTGATCTCTGTCTGTCAAATGACTAAATAAAATCTTAAAAAAAAAATTATCATTAAAGAAACTTTTTAGAGCAATGCACTTTCTAGACATGTAAATAAAATTGCAGGAAAAGAAAACAAAGTGTTCCTACTGCTTCAGGCAGGAAAAAAAAAAAAAAAAAACAACTTCCGGAGCAATGATTTTACATAGACAAACATCAAGCCACCAAAAGAAACCAAGAGTGTTTGGCAATCAATCCAAGGTTTGCAGGGAACCAATGTTGACTCCTTTCAATTTGATGTCTTAGGAAAACAGAGGTCACTACCAGTTGAGCTGAAGATGTCTGACTGTGATTCTCTCATTTTTTACAAAGGAAATACAAAATCTGAACAGTGTGAGAAACAATGTAACACAAATTACAGAAACCACTATATCTGAATGTACAGAGAATCATCCGAAAGACTTTCTTCTTTCTCCCAACACTGACTTCCTTTTTCCTTATCAAGCTGTACTCTGATAACTACGTGTCTGAATGTTATATACAGACCCATAAACAGTCATATAGAATAGTTGGATGCATATAAACAGTCATGTAATTAAAGCTTTCTGTCACCTGTACATACACAGAGAAAAGGGGACAATATTGTATACATGATCCTTCCTCTCTTCTTCCTCATGGTTAGAAGCAGCTTTACCTCGTGAATTTTGTTTTAAAACATGCCAAATACAAAGGAATAAACCCAGAATATAATTCTAGTCTCAAAGAAAAGGTCTTAATAGAATGACAAAATGTATCTAATAAACTCTTTCTTCCTCCAAAAATGGACCTTTCAGTTAAAGTCCAAAGTAAAGATGAGTGGCTCTTTCTGTGTTAAAGTTCATTACACAAATTATTTTTCTAGCCCAGCTGTTCACATTCTCCAAATTAATCTGCCTTGAGAAGCCCTTAGGAAACACAGACTGATTCAACCTCACACAATTTTAGGGTTACTGTATGATGATACAAGTTTGTTTTGTTTTGACTCTGCTGGGCTGACATGGAACCAAGAGCTGACTTCCACTTTTTTTTCAATAAAAGATTAAAAAAAAAAAATCAGTCAAGCATCATGTTGTTTTGATTTGGACGAGGCTGCTCCCTGTTTCTAATTGTTAAATTACCTATTTACTTCAGTAGTTAGGCATTTGTCTGTGGCTTCTCTCCAGCCAGCGGTTCACCCTGGAGGGCGCTCCTTCATTGACAAACACATTTCACTTGATGAAACTTACTATATATTCTGTGCCAAAAAAAAAAAAAAAAAAAAAAAAGTCTATTTGAAACACAGCCAGTATCTCATTCCAGGAAGAGAAAAGGGTATCAAGAGTTTCCATGGCAATCAGTGGATGGAACTAAATTAGGCAGGAAACCTCTTCAGAATGCAAAATAGTCTGCAAAACAGAGTGGTTTGATATATCCAGGAAATGTGTCACAGCAAAACGAAAGAAATGGAGATATGAATACCTCTGTAATATAAACTCTCTAACCTTAAAATAAACAATTAAAAACTCGCCTTTGTCCTACAAAAATAAACTCCCAAACAACTGTCATCTCTAATCAAACCCTTTGTTCCCATTGGTTTTAGCTTTTTAAGTCTTATCTTTGGTGATCAACATCATGGAGGAATAGAAATCCAATTGTTTATGTAGGTAGGAAAAATCATTTCTTTAGGTTATTTAAAATTTAGTTCGTGCACTCACTTCATAATGAAATTGTACAAATTCCATATTTCTTTATCAGGGTGATCAGAAAGAACAACCAAAATTTACCTTAATGCAGTAAGGAAGAAGAAATAAGTAGATTCCTCAGTTTAGAAAAAGGAATCGAACTATCAAAAAGAGGACTTTCTGTAGTCATTTACATTACTGATGGTTTAAAAATATCATTCTATTTCCTGGAGTGAAAGAAATGAGTTTTGAAATTCCAGAAGATAGAAGAGCTACAGTAAACCAGGGAGGCCTCACCTCTCCCGAGAGACAGCCAAAGCTTCAGCACAGTTTGGTTGGAAATATGGTAGTTACCTGTAAGAGTATTTATTTTCAAAAGGGTTTCAGACCATCCAAATGTTTTTTTTTTTTCTTTTTAAGTAGAGGTTTATAGAACTAAACATTTCTAAAGCAGAAAAAGAAAAAACAAACAAACAAACAAAAAACACATTTCTAAAGCAGATTTACAATAAAAAATTTTAAACCATTCCTCAAAGTCCATGAACCACTGGTTAACCTAATTCTTAGGTTCAATTGGTACTTATTTTAGGTAAAACCATAGGGTCTCTTTTAGTAACAAACACATAACACAAATTTTAGGACATTACATCGTAGAAGAAGGTTTTATAGATTTCTATGTCAAATAATCTAGCCTAATTTCAATGTGAGCTTTCAACCATGATCTCAATGATTCTTGTGTGTCATAAAAGCATGAGGGGGTTCATCTTCACATGAGTTGATGTACCTTTACTGGCATCACTGTGCTAAGGTTCCCCCCAAGTTTTTGGTACCAAAACCAGCTTTGTATAAGCACAGCTTTGTACAACCATGACACCTCATAATAATACACATACATACAAGTCTACGTACAGAGAGAATACAGTCTTAGATGTAGCACCAGGAAGCGGAATGTGCCCCAGGAAGCCCCATCTGAGAGCATTACCAGAAACTGGACTCCTCTGGTTCACAGCCACCAGCTTCCATTACCACCATCCTTCCCAAGTCTCCTCCCCAATTCCATTACATTCCCCGGATCACTAATATCACTGGTGACATTAATGAGATCTTTTTAACTACAGTCTCTTCAAAATGTACTTTAACCTGGAAAGGTTTGGTTGTTGTTGCTTGGAATTTTTTGTTTTTGTTTTTGTTTTTCTATGCGAGATAGAAAGAAAGCAGGTGGCCTTCTTAGTTTGGGTTAGCAGATCGAGACAAGAATCTGAGTGCAAGTGGTTGATTTGGGAAGTGCTTCCAGAAAGAACAGTGAAGGACTAGGGAAGTGAAACAAAGAGGGAAAGGAGCCAGTGCAGCATGTGTGAACAAGCAGATGACCACGGTGGGACCTAGGCTCAGTCCCACTGAGAGCCTCTACAAAGCAAGACATGTGACCAATAGAAATCGTAAATTTGGATAGAGGCTTAGAAGGTATGTTAATCAGGTGTGACATTACTGGAAGGGAGAATAAAGAAAATTGGAAATAAATTGTTCTGACATAAAATGACTGACCCTACCCTGCCTCTGAAATATTTAGGAAAAAGACATACTTAGTTTCGTTTTCATATTAGCAAATTGCTTCACTCCTCTCCATGTTTTCTCTATCAGATTTGCCACAGGAGGTGAGAGACACAACATAGTGTACACCTGGAAAAGTAAATACTGTCTGACGGAAAATATGCCTCCCTCTTTTCTTTGGGTACTACATGTCAGGGCTTGACTGACTACTTTTGACCATAAAGAATTCAATCAGCTCATCTCTGTATCTCTTAGCCTGGGGAGAAATAGCTAGAAAACCATACTAATATTTTTGGGTTTTAGGAGAGGAACCCAATGTAGAGAACTGTTGGATGGATTTTACAATGTCATTGTGGGTGAAGGGGAGTCAAGAGAGGACAATAACTTTTTTCCCATGTTACAGACAGATTTACCAGGCTTGGAGAGATTAGGTAACCTGACTGAAGCCACAAACTAGTGAGGGACAAAGTCAGGGTTTTTAACAAGATCTGTGTAGTTTAAAGAAAAAGAACATGGAGTGTACTGAGAACCTGTCATGTACCCGTCATGATGCTCAGAAGTTTGTCTGCGTTATCTAGACCCCTCACAAGGGTTCTGTAGGGTATTATTATTGCCCTTTCATAATTGCAAAAGCTATGACCCACTCACTCTCCCCAAATTACTTACATTTTCTGAGGCTTAAATTAAGATTCAAATCTGTTGGCTGCAAAATCCAACATTTTCATCCACAGTAGGATACTGCTGCCTAAGAACTACCTACATTAAATTCTAAAAATATTAGCAGCATAATAAATGTTGATTAGCTCATCTTTCATGGCTTCAATATTTCAATTGATTGTGCTGATGTTTCCATCTTGAATTTATTCTGGTTCCTTTGTTGTAGAAGGAGTGATATTAAATAATAATAAAAATCCTGCCTTTATACCTAAATAATATGAAATAATGAAAAATATCTAGAAGTCTTCAGTTTTTTAATATTGAATAGCGGATATGACACAATCCATGCAAACACAACAATCAGCAGCGAATTCTTTACAGAAATACTTAGCTTACAGAAAAGGAAAAAAAAAAACAGGCAGAGAAATGGACACACATACAATCAATACAGAATGAAAGTGAAAAAAAAATAAAATTTTAAGCCTGAGTTTTCATTATTCAGCTCTGTGGCCTCATACTGCCAGAACAGCTTATTTAGAAAAAAGCTTACTAAGACAAAAACATTTAAAAGAACATGCAATAGACAAAATTTCTCACAATTTAATGATGTGCAATGTTACACAGCAACATGGTTAATTTCAAAGTTATCATTCCATAGGCTGGGTGATTTTAAATCCTGAACCTGGAGGATAAGAACTTGAATTTCCTCTTCCAGAAATAGCTTAACTGCAATTCTATAGCCAACATTAAAAATATGAAATATGTGTAATTAGCAGCTGCATATTTGTTTGCCATTTTATAGGAGAAATGGGATGAGGCTGCTATTAAGTAGTCACAATATTCCATTTATCTAGGACTATTTTATTATAAAAAAGTCATATGGAAATATTCCCTTCTTGGAAAGCACTATATTAATATGTTTGTGTTAATAAATTTTAAACCAAGCAATTTTTCTTCCACTGTGTATTTATCATTCTCTTTTCTCCAAAACTTTGGTCATTAAGTGAACTATTAAATCATTATTTTTATAATCTGATTATTCTAATATAAATTTTAGAATAAGAAGAATTGTTTATGCCATGAAATGAGCATACTTTCTGCTAATCTAAGGGGTAGTTTGATCAAGTTAAGAAGGATTGCAACCCCTCATTTTATATATATTAGGGCTCAAATTTAATTTATATAATTTTTCTGGATATTTCCCAGAAGACCAATTCTACCTCTGGAAGACAGAAATTGATGTTTAGCAATATATTCTAATGTTTTTTTGTCTCATGGCGGATATTAAGATGGTAGGATAGTAAACACATCGCCACATCTAGAGTCTGAATTAATGTCTTCTCTACTACGAGTAAACCAGACTTGACCTAGTACACTAAGAGTAAACAGCTACCCCCTTGGTAATATCTTGGTAAGTTAAGTTCCTCATATTTTCCACAGTGTTTTCGAGTTTCAAAAGCATTTCCTCATATGTAACTTTTTAAAAAATTTCCTCTTATCCTTAAAACAAATCAGTAAAGTAAGGATTATTATCTCTGTTTCAGAGATGAAGACATCGAATTCCACACAACACACACATGTTCCCCCAACTTGTACAGGTAAAAAAACAGACTAAACTTTCACTCTTGCTCACCCTTCAGTTACCCTCTTTTTTTTCTCTAATAATATTTGAAAGGAGGAACTCCCAGCACAGGTTGCAACAGGCAAATGGACTAGCTGTAGCTTCCATTGAAGGCTAAAACTTATTTTAGACAACAGGAAAACCACTCAGAGACCATTACTTACAGTCTGAAACTCCTTATATACTAATAATTTTAATTAATTCAGTTTGATACAAAACCTTAAAGAAAAATTCAAAATAATTTCTATGCCCCCAAATTGTATGTAATTCCATCACATAAGATAACATCTTGATCCTAATCAGAACTCAACAAAAATAGAATTGAAAAGGAGATTCCTACAAGATCATCAGGACTCAGGGCTATAGAGCTATGCAGGGTATCAAAAATTACAGTCATCTTGCTGGTCTCTAGGCATTGACCATATCTATCATATAAGCATAATATTTCAAATTGATTGTCTTATTTATTCATTTTTTGGGGGGTGGCAGAGGGAGAGGGAGAAAGAGTTTCAAGCAGACTCCGTGCTTAGTAGGGAGCCAATGTGGTGCTGGATCTCATGACCCTGAGATCAGACCTGAGCCTAAACCAAGAGTTCCATGCTTATCGACTACACCACCCATGTATCCCCAAAATTGATTCCTGATTTAAAAGATGGAGCATAGAGCAAGGATTTTGAATACAGATTTTAAGTTTTGGATAGCTTATTTAACTTCTCTAAGACTCAATTTGGATGTGCCCCTCTATGAGGTTAGGACAATGGGGTGGGGGGGTGTTGTTTGTGAAAATTAAATGTATTTAATGTATGTATTACATGTAAACTACTTAGCACAATCATGAACATCATAAGATCTCAGTGGATTTCAAGTGGTGGATGCAATAACATTGGAGTGTTAAGTAGTAGAATAACAGTGACCAGTATGACACCTCCTTTCTCTTGGGCCCTGATGGAGCTGGATAGTTCAACCACCTCTACTTACCTGTCCAAACCTGAGTCCATAGCTCTTTCTACAATCCTGCAACCATGCTGGCAGAGTCAGAAGCAACTACTTGGCAAGTGTCTTCCAAACTCTGCCACTGTTACCATATTTGGAGACCCTTCAGCCAATCCCTTCTCAGAAAATCGGATACATCATGGTGCTTGGGTGGCTCAGTCAGTTAAGCATCTGACTCTTGATTTTGGCTCAGGTCATGAAATCAAGCTGTACTTGGGCTCTGCACTGGGCAGGGGGCCCGCTTAAGATTCTCTCTCCTTTTCCCTCTGCCCCTCCCCTCTCCTCGCATGCATGCACACTCTCCCTCTCTAAAAAAAAGAAGATAGAAAATAAGAGTTAATGAATTATTTATTACATCAAGAGAGTATGATAGTATGATACAATATGATAGAAAAAATCAACTAACTTATAAGAGTGACTCTTATCTCTTTGAGAAATAAATATCAATTATCTTACTCTGCAACATAAATTCCAAGTAAATTAACTAGCACAGTGTAAAAAATAAAACTATAGAAAATCAGAAGGAACTGTAGGTATTTGTCTGATCTTATAGTGGGAAAGGACTTTCTAAGCATTCTATGTATATAGAATGCTTAGAAATGCTAATATATATATTTATATAGATAGATATATGTATATATTTATATATATTTGTATATATTTATATATATTTATATTTATACATATAAAATATATGGCCAACAAATAAAATACAACTAATTGAAATTTAGCCAAAGAAATAAAAACCAACCCAATGTCATATCATTTTTCTTAGCAAATGAGTAAGATAAAAAGAAATAGTATAATATTGTCTATCAATAGTGTTTAAGGATAAGGTCATGTACTCAAAGTAAAAATCTATCAATACCTTTCTGAAGAGATTTTGGCAATTAAAGCCTGATAAATAACTATACTCTGATCTGAAAATTCCTCCTTGAGGAATGTATCCTAAGAAAATTCCCAGAGACATGTGCAAAATTTTTAATTAAAAAATAGTCATCGTAGCAGATTTTAAAGCAACATAAATATCCAAAACTATACGGTTGGTTGAACAAGAAATGAATGAGAGTTTCATACAACAGAAGAACACATAATTGTACTGAATGAGATTATAGAAGTTTCATTTAGCTGAGAAATAATTATAATACTGTAGTAAATTATAATACTGTAGTAAAACATACAGAATAATTTGACCTCTGCCAACTTACATACCTATACACATAAACACACAGCAAATATCAAAGAAAATGTCAAAGATACTTATCTCCGTGCAGTAAGATTATGGGTGTTTTGTTTTGTTATTTCAGAAATTTATATATATAATTTTTATACATACATATATATATTTGTATATATATATTATATATATATATATAGCTTTTTAAATTTTAAAATGTTGTCCTTAAAATATGTACAAAACCAGTTGCTAAAAAGAGAAAGTGGAAGAGAAAGGAGGCTAACATAAAGCATAGAATGGGCATCAGACAGTAAGGTGGAGAACTGTAGGAAAATGAGTAATGTTAGACCAGCACATCCAAACAAGAAGATGTTCCTCTTTAACTGATCTTCCAATAACCAAGATTCTAACCAATTAACTTGCGCTTCTGCAAGGCCATTTGATTGAAATTGGGCAGTTGCCACACTGCAAACCTCTTTCAGTTTCTGGGTCATTTCCATTGAAAACGGGAAGAAAGGGATGTGGCTGACAGAGCTGCTCTTCCCATGGTTAGTCAGGTCAGTGAGGGGCCAGGGAGAGAGCAAGGGAAGTTTCCTGATTTTTCCTTAGAAAGACACTTAGTGTCAGCAGCTGTCTCTCTAATCTCATTCTTTAAGCAAACACCCTGTCTCTTCCTGTCCCCTTTGAGATGCAAGGAAACATTTGCAGTCCTTTGTGCTAAAATTTAAGGAATTTGGCAACAATGTAAATAACAGATGTTTGTTTTCACAAAAGCAATTTAAAGTGATACCTCGGGTCACTTCCCAAGTTGTAATGCACCTGGCTAATGTTATAGAAGAAAGGATGAAGGTAGAAGAGACTAGAAAGAAGATGGTAGAGTGGGACAGACCAGAGGTGTGGGGCAAATGCCCTCAGATTACAAGAAATCCAGGGAAAACATTACGTACTCTGAATGTCTACTATAATGTGGTCAATGTCTACACTGCAAGGAAAAAGTCAAACATCCGAAACCTCATCTCCTGGAAAGCCTAGAATCCTTGGAAATCCTGCTAGAGGCTGGCATCTGCCTTTGTGCAAGGTTAGAACCGCTGCATTCTCATTTCTCTCTTTCTTGAAGTTGTCAAGAGAACTACGCAGCCCCCTTCCCTCATCTGTTACAGGAATGGGAGTGTTTTCTCAGAGGACAAGCCACAGCTGAAGACCATGTTAAAAGCAAGAAAATGGGCCCAAAATGTATTTACATATGCTAAGCTCCAAATCAAGAGTTAGCTTAATTACAGTTTTGTCTCTCCCAGAAATAACATCTTTTTTTTTTTCTTTTTCTTTCTTTCTTCTTGAGAGAGGGAGAGAGCACATAAGTAGCAAGGGAGGGGGAGAATCTTAAGCAGGCTCCATATCTACTGTGGAGCCCGAGTTGCGTCTCGATCTCATAACATTGAGATCACGACACTGAGATCATGACCTGAGCTGAAATCAAGAGTCCCATGCTTAACAGACTGTGCCACCCAGGCACCCGAGAAATGGAATCTTAAACCAGTGTATCAGGAATTATCTAATCAGCACTAGTTAGATAATCTGCCTGATAGACCCCTACCATGCCCTAAAGGAAAGTGACCTTATAATAACCAAATTGTTTTGCCTAGTATAATTTCCTTATTCCTGTTCCCTTCTGCCTATAAATTATTCCATTTCTAGCCCCTTTCCCTCTGCTAGATTGGATGCTGCCTGAATCATTCATGAGTCATTTAAATAAAGCCAATAAATCTTTAAGATTTACTAGGTTGAGGTGTGCCCGCGTGGCTCAGTCTGTTAAGCATCTGCCTTTGGTTCAGGTCAGGACCCCAGGGTCCTGGGATTGAGGCTCAAGTCAGGCTCCCCGCTCAGTGGGAAGCCTGCTTCTCCCTCTCTCACTCCCCCTGCTTGTGTTCCCTCTCTCACTGTCTCTCTCTCTCTCTAATAAATAAATAAAATCTTAAAAAAAAAAAAAAAGAAGTTTTACTCAGTTGAATTTTGTTTTTTAACAACTGGAATCCCAAAGTTAGGGCTGTTCCTGTCATTGTATGTCCCAAAAACACCTCTAAAAAGCAGCAGTGGTGTTCTCCCACCCACTACTGCAGGGTAATTCTGTAGTACATTGAAGAGAAAACGACTCTATGGTTTGCTTGATTAATACTTTCCTTTGGTCATATATCAGTCATACTTCCTTTTGGAGACATGGAAGCCTTCAAGATAATACTCTATTTACAATATAAATCTAATTTTCCTTATTAGCTATTCTGTTTTTCTTGACAAATTAACATTTGATAGACTTGATAATTCTATTTAGAGACTTTGTTATGGGAAAAGCAACCCTCTACAAATGACTAAATTCCCTAAGCTTACTTCAGATATAATTATTTGATACAAGGTACAGATTGTTTTGGTGTTTTGGATTAAGATGTGTAGGATTTACTTGCTCCTTGACAAGAAAATAGCTGAGGGCAAATGGGTTGAATTGAAAGTTCCTTTAAAATACTGAATGTCCAGGTATGTATATATGTATGAAAAGTACATTTTGGCTTTTCTTTGCAAACCTCAGCTCTACAGGGAAGATGTATTTTGATATTTAAAAAAACAAACAAAAAAAAAGTCACTTTTATTATCTTGGACCACATCTTTAAGCAAGGCTAAACAGAAAAAATTCTAACGCCACTTCCTGTCTTCCCGAGCTAGCTCTCATACTTCGGCAATGACCACAAAATAGATGTAGATTATAAAGCACTAGCTAGTAGAGGCCTGTGGATGTTGTTTCAGTTTGAAACAGAGAAATGCCACTAATCCAATTAAGAAAGTTCAGCTTCCCAGGTCACTGAAGGAAAACGTCTCTCAGGAGAGATTTGGACATGATAGAATTAAGGTTTGATTCTCTCCAGTACAGCGTTGTGTAGACCTCTAGGTCAGGAAATTAATTAGAGATAAGTAGAAATCCATAAATAATGTGAAAATGTATTTGCAAGAAATTTGATAGAACATTGGTTTCTTCACCATCTTATAAACAAAGAGCGTTTCCACATATGTAACTTTATACATGGCTTTCCTACTCTCTTTGCTTTCTAGATAAAATGATATGCTACCGCCTAAACCAGGTCTCACCTTTTTTTTTTTTTGGTAAAATTTTTCCAGTCTAAGATTGTTTTATTTATCTTAATTCCAATCATAGCCATTTATTGTTTATCACTTGTTACCATATTATCATTAGCTTATCTTATGATCTTGGATTCATTTATTCACTCACTAACTCATCCAATCAACAAATACATATTCAAGTTTATACTGTGCTGGGCATTAACCTAGTTCGTGGGTATGCAATAGTGATCAAAACAGGGGCAGAACTGCCATCATGGAGCTTAAACTGTGCTAAGTTCTCACAAAAAACACACACACAAAACACAAAAAGCTAGGGAGCCAGAGAGGGATTATCATGGGAGATATACTTCAGTTGGGTGATCAGTATTGCTGATGGCAGTGGACATCTGTCACTAGGGGCTACCCACTATCTTGTCAACACTTTCCATATATCATGATAGTTTCCATATTGTGAAAACACCCTTCTTAAGGTGGAAACCAAAAACCTTACAGTATAGGACAAAAACTTGACATGTACGTAAAGGATATTTCTAGGCAACAGGCTGGAACAGTAGAAACTTGAGCAAGGCTAAAGGGTCCACAGTGACTACCTAACTGAATGCAAACAGGCTCATGAAGAAATAGGCCCTAACTGACAATAGGCTACTTAAAACTAGGCACAGTTCCTAACATTACCAAAAAAGAGAAAATTCCATAGTCTCCCTCACTCCACCCTGTAACTACAGCCCCTCTCTACCACCACGAGGCACTCTCTCTTTGCTGTCCTGCCCATGGCTCCCTTGCAGTGTATTCAATAAACTTTTATCTCTTTTTTTTCTGAATTGGGTGAATTTTTTCACTGCCTGTGCAGCCAGCTCCCATCTGATCAGGATGCCCCATAATGCAACTTGGATTTTTTTCAACTGCCTCCTTCCTTCCAAGGTACTACCCACTTCCGGAATGTGTCACTGCCGTGAGATGAAACTCTGACCCACGTGGTCAATGTCTGTCAGATGTTAAAACTATCCACCCTCAAGGTCTCCTCCATTTACTTAGATGAAATACCTCAGCACCAGGAGTGGAATTGGGCTTCCTCAATGGTCACCAGTGGGCTGAATTATACAACTTGGAGGCATGAGGGAACTGGCCTGCAGTAAGGTTGACCTTGGCCAGTAGGAAATAAAAGAAGCTCCACAAATAAACTGTTCCTCCTTTCGCCCTGCTGAGGACTACCTTGAATCAATTCATCTTTTCAGTTGCTCTGGAGGACAACAGCATACCAATGGACACATGCTCAATAGTGACCACAGTAATGCATTATAGCACCTTTTTCTGCCTCCTCCCTCTCAGTCCTGAATTTGTACCTCTCAAATACCACGTCAGCATATGAATCCTTGGCTCTGCCTTCTGGAGGACCTGGTCTAAGGGACTTATGTTTCCTACACTCTTTTGCAGCTATGAAAATGTCTCAGTTTCATTAGTCAGGAGCACTTGAGATTTGGGTGCAGATGAAACCAATTTGAGTAAGCAGCAGGACAGGTGCTTTGGTGAGAGTAGTATCATGGATCTTCTGGAATTCAGATGCAAGATCCATGAATGACCACTGCCATCCTGGGACAGTAGAAGCTGTGATGTTTTTGCTAGAAAGTTCTCATAGTGTATTGGGTATGGTCCTAGCTGTATCATTAGTCTTAGTTCTACACTCTTTTGGAATCATCTATAATCTGATATTCTTAATAAATGCTTATGCTTAAATACAAACTGTTTGTAACTAGGAATCCTGACCAATAGAAGGTTGGCTCACTGAGCACCCATTCTGAATCTCCTCTTTTCCTGACAATCTTCAAAAAAGGAGACTAAAATTGTATATCTAAATTTATCTTCTTATTTGCAGTTAGGGGTATCCCCGCAGTACAGCGCTGGCTTAAGAGACAGAGGAGGAATTTCATGAGTAGAGTTTCACTTCCTAATTAAAAAGAAAAGGACTTGGCTTCACACTTTTCTCTTGTTCCTACCTTTCCAACAAATGTTGTACTTACTGCCGTGGCAGTCATCTTGCTGCCATGAAATAGCAGACCAGTACATTAAAGATGGCAGAGTGAAAAGAAGGATAAAAGATGGGTCATAGATGGTGCATGAGTTACTGCACCATCTCTGACATCTCTACACTAACTTTATGTGGAGTAGGATGAATTGTGGTTTCCCCAAAGTCCACACCTGAATCCCTGGAACCAATAAATACATTATGTTTACAAGGGACTCTGAGAGTATGAGTAAGTTAAGGATTTTGAGTGAGAAAGATTAGCTTGGATTATGCAGGTGGGCTCAATGTAACCACAAGGGTAATTATAAAAGACAGGAGGATCAGTGTCAGAAAGAAAAAAAATATAAGGCTAGAAGCAGAGGTCAGACAGGAAACTAGATGCTCAACTGCTAGCTTTGAAGGTGGAGGAAGGAGCCATGAGCCAAGGAGCATAGGCTGACTCTGGAAGCTGCAGGGTGCAGAGAAAGGATTCTGTCCCCAGGCTTTGGAATCAACACAGTCCTCCTGACACCTTATTTTCAGCCCAAGCAATCTAATTTCAGTGAAGCCAATTTTCTTACCAACTAGAATGGTAAGATACTAAATTTGTTTTAAGCCTCTGAATTTTGGTAATTTGTTATAGCAGCAATAGAAAACAAACGTATGACACTCTTAATCTGTCGTTCATTAATCAGATCTTCTGTTACTCACAAGACTGGTACAACATAAGCTTTTGTTTTATTGTGGAAAGGATTCTTTTTTTTTTTTTTTAATTTATTTGAGAGAGAGACAGTGAGAGAGAGCATGAGAAGTGAGAAGGTCAGAGGAAGAAGCAGACTCCCCATGGAGCTGGGAGCCCGATATGGGACTCCATCCTAGGACTCTGGGATCATGACCTGAGCCAAAGACAGATGCTTAATGAACTGAGCCACCCAGGGGCCCTATGAAAAGGATTCTTGACTGGAGGACAGCAGACCTTGTTTTTCATCTTAGTTGTATCACCAATGTTCTTTGTGGACTTAAACAACATCAGTTGTTTTTTAATCTACAGTTGGGATTCAAGTGGTACATACTTTACAGGGCAGTTGTAAAAGTTAACTATCTCAGCATATGTGAATACAATGCAGTTACTGACGTGTCATATAATAATAGAGTCAGTGTATAAATGTGTGGGTTTTTTTTTCCCTGTAAATTTAAGATGTTTCACTAGATTAAAGGTGTCAAAGTACTTCAGATACTTGCAGCCATTCTCTAGGCTGAGCCCATGCAGACATAAGTAATCAACCACAGAACTCTTTTTTCTTAATTGAAATGCATCCCCAGAACTCTCAAGAAGGGCTCTATGCAACCACTATTATTTCATCAGCTTTGACACGAGCTACAAAACAACTCACAATGCCGAGACTACACGGTTTCTAAGATCTGATCTATCTACAACAGACCAATTCCAATATTTTGTACATACAAGTAAATTATAAATAATGGCAAATATTATGCTCTAACAAAAACAGATGACTAACTTGTGATCCCCAAATCCCCAAATGGAGGATTGTTAGTATAAATTTAAAATACAGCATGATACTACTGATACACCAATCCTATGAATATGATATCCCAGTTTATTTAACAAGTTAAAACTCAGAGTACAACTACTATATGCTCAAAATCATGCTTTTATTCTTTAATTTCACTTATTTTCAAGATCATAGTGTTCCATCCTCATTTTTCCCTCCCTTCCTCCCTTCCAGACTTTCTATCTGTCTTTGCCATAAAGACATTCATGAACACAGCAAACACACATACACAGACTCAAAATACACAACACTATTCAAACTTCACCAAAATCTAAAAAATAACCTACACTCAAGACAAATGTATAATGAAGTATTAATTACACATCAGTGAGATTACACACACCCACACAGAGAGGATATGGTGAGAATTTCTGGACAAGGCTCTATGCTGTATTTGAGATAGAACAACTATCAGTCCAGTTGAGGACTCTCTAAAATCTCCAGATATTCAGAAATCACCCCAAATTCCCAGACATCATTTGAAGTTAAAGTTCTCTGCTCTCCAGGTAGCAGATCAATAAACCTCAAGATTCAACTTCAGACATTTACACTAATCCAAAGTCATCAGATTTATCTTCTTAACCGAGAAAGCAACTAGGAAGAGGTATTTCATTCCTGTACATAAAGGAGGACGTATGGCTGTTGTCAACTAATTCACTGAGCATGAGATCAGAGTCAAGCCAGAGCTGGAATACATTCATCTCAGAGGCTTCCTGAGCCACTGAAGCGTGAGATCCAGGTCCTCTCAAATGAGGCTCTGCCTTAAGTAATTACCAGAACACTTTCGTCTAAAAACACTTACCATTGGTATCTTAGGCCTAACTAGGATACAGCTTCAGTTAAATACATGTTAATTATTGGTTATCTAAGATATTTTAGCCAAACTACTTTTGAATTAGTATTTCTTCGGAGATTGATTTCCTGCATTTTATGTTTCTTGCCTTTTCACTTTGCATGAATACTTCATGAGTGGGAAGGTGAAATATTTATTTTTAGCTCAATTTCCCCTATATTCGTGTAGGAGAAGGAATAAAACAGGGGGAAAGGAATTTCTTCACTTACCACCTTCTAATTTTGCCTTCTAGTGTTCTCCAAAAATAAATCAGTCCATTCCAACAGATGCGAAAGTGGGAAAATATTCTTGTCATTAAGACAAGAAAATCTGATCATAAAATGAATGTTGAAAACATACACGCACAGTTACATTGATTAGCACAGTCTATGAACCAGAAATCCATTTGGCCTGGCCCCAAAAGTTAATGTCTGGAAAAACAATAATAATTGAAATTTTAATCCATGTTTCTGATACAGTAAAGCATTTCTTAAGACTGTTTATGCTAATTACATTCAGATGCATCAACATTATGATATTATTAAAAGTGAGAGGAAGAAGACAAGTCAAATTCCATTATCACAAATGAGGTTTCATGTTTCCATGCTAGAACAGTTAGCTGGGTCATTATACATAATTGTAATTTCAATGGTGGGCTAAATTCCAGGACAGAGATGAAGAATCTTAATGGAGGCAGTGATGTCCCATTGAAATATCTGTGTGCTAAATCTAAGATACAGGAATTAAGAAGCATTGCCACTAAAATACGATATGATATTTTGAATAACTCATGAGTTGCATAAAATACAGACTAGTAGAAAACATAGGTATAATAAAATTATATTCTATTCATGCATTGTAATGAAATGCAATAATAGAATGATGGTCAGTAGAGCCCATAACCCCAGGGAGCCTGGGTGGCACAGTTGACTAAGTCAAAACTTTTGGTTTCAGGTCAGGTCATGATCTTAATCAGGGTCATGAGATCGAGCCCCCACATGGGGTTCTGCACTCAGTGTGGAGTCCGCTTGAGATTCTCTCTCCTTCTGCCTCCACCCCTCCTCCTACTTGTGCACTCATTCTTTTCCTCACTCTAAATTTGAAAAAAAAAAAAAATACAACCCATATCCCTACAACAGTGAAAAATACCAATGAACATGATTTTGCACAGAGATATAGAAATATATACTCAAGCAGAGCTCTCTTTGAGAAGGGCTGAAACTAATTCATGCTTTCATGTTTTCAAAATTTTACCTCAAAATGTGTCCTGATCCTTTAAGATTCTTTCAGTTTTGAATTAATCTATGAAGTCTAAATATTCATTATGCATATATGCAAAAAAAAATTACTAAGTTTCCATATAGAGTACATGAGTCTTGGTCTTAAGTTCCATCTTTAACTATATAAGGCAACTGTTAGACAGTCCTGTATTAATGAGTTGTATCATATTAGGAGGATTTGCCAACTACAATAAAACTATGCATGTGATACAAACAATTCAAGCATAAAACCATACATCAAGCTATGGTGCACAATAGAGAATACACAGGCAAACAAAGAGAAGAATGAAGATTTAGGAGATGGTGGAATTAGAGCTGGTTCTTAAAGGGTAGTTAGGATGTAAAAAGGTCTGGCAAAGACAAACTTGGCTATTCTGTTTTATTATTATTGATAACCAATCGAATATATACAATGAGAAATTTTCTGAGAAAAAAATTCTAAGTTTAATGTACTAGTGTAGATTACCTACAGATCACCATCTTTTTTCTGATGGTATGACATCTTCACAGATTTTCATTGTCTCGATGAATCACTGTGCAATTGTCATTTTGCTAAATTCACTCATAAAAACATTTAATCTTCAAAGCACCTGTATTTTCTATAAATATATTTTCTAAACACCTATAGTAATTTCTCCCTTTTTTTGAAGAAATTCAAGAAATTTTAAATTTCATGCATCTTGCTAGATTATCACAACCACACAGATAGACATATTTATGATCCTTTACAGACTTTCTTTTTTTTTTAATCCTTTTTTACTTTTTTTTAGATTTTGTTTTTATTTGTCAGAGAGAGAGGGAGAGAGAGAGAACACTAGCAGGGAGAGAAGCAGGCTCCCCAATGATCAAGGACCCCAATGCAGAACTTGATCCCAGGACCCTGGGGTCATGACCCGAGTAGAAGGCAGATGCTTAACAGACTGAGCCACTGAGGTGTCCTCGGAATTTCTTTTACTGAATTGAATTCCACAAACTATCTTAGGGACTATATAAGAACAGCCATATGAATATTACTACATTTATATGAATATTACTATATTTGTACCTATTAGAAGAAAATTAGAGATTATACACTCTGTATGTATACTATAGATCTCCACTATAATATAACCTATCTTATAATAAAGATACAAAGAAAAGCTTCTCTCAGATTTCAGTGTAATGAAAAGATCTATTTCTTAAGAACAAAAGATTTTCTTTTATTTTATAATCACCATGAATCTAAACATAGATATTTTCCTCTTTTCTTTTTGAAAGAATAGTGGAATAAAGGCTAAATAAATGATAGATTAATACCTCAATAAATGGCAAATGGTCAAAATATTTCACCCTTTCCTACCATATCAGAGTAAATTGAATTTCCACCCAGTAAACTTTACAAAGGGGATCCACTCCAAACTACTAATTACAAAAATATCCACACTGATATGTAGAAACCTCTTTTTTTCCTTCTGGTTACTATAGAAAAACAGAATCTGCTTTACTAATAGTCACATATATAAACTGTCAAATTAATTAAGCTAACATGCAGCTCCTTGTAAATCATCTATTACAGGATATTGAGAAACAGTAATTTTTTATCAAACAATATCAACAGACATATTGGAAAAATAATTTTGAACTTCTAGTACTAACAATCCATTTTCAGTACTTCAAAAGCTAATCATTTATGCATTTTGAGCTTTCCTTCCTTCCTTCCTTTCTTTTTTTTTTTTTTTTTTTGTGTTATCTTTTCTATTTTGACTTTGTTTCTTGGTTTCAGTCCCTGACTCATTTTAATAAGGTAGGTAGCTAACAAGTCTCGTGGGAAAACTGTTTTTGCCTCAAGACCAAGTAAGACACAGGAAAATGATGTATGGAAGAGACAGAATATTCAGCTGGCCCCCACAGCCTCTGTCCCCAAATGAGATTTTCAGGATGACAAATCTGGACCAGGAAACTTGGCTGGGAGTAATGAAAATAATTGATCTTGGATGGGGAGGATAGCTGCTGAAGTTGTCTTCCAGCCCAGCCCCTCAAAGATTCCTTAAGGATAGGGACATATATTAAAAATGAATCAAGAAATGCACTCCATTATTAGATGTACAGTAGGGAAGAAAATGGGGTCACTCTGGTTTTTGGCTCACAAGTAAGATCAACACATGTGATAAGATGATACTTACCACCAATCTCTGCATAACCACAGTTGGAGGAGAACAGAGAATTGCTACTTGCCAAATTGGTTATACAGGAAGTGTGACCTGAATGCAGCTGACAGAAAAAGTGATGTCAATAAAAAATGAGAGGGAGCAGACATGAGAATATACTGGGAACTGGAACCAGAGTCCCCTTAGTTAGAAATAAGGTGGAATATAAAATCAGAGAAGATGATTTTACCATCATTTATGCCTTTATTGATTCATTATACCCAATGGCTAATATAATATTAGGAAATGTGCTTTGTACAAGTATATAAATGGATAATAGCCTGTCAAAGTAAGAATTTCATCTAAAATTGTGAGATTAATGTCAATATTCAAGTTCAAGACACAGAATAAGAAGTTCAAAGCAGCAGAGAGAACACAGAAAATGAAAAAAAAATATATGTGTTCAAGGCACATAAATGAGACTCTTGCCATGGCTGAAACACACAGTGAATGAGGCAGTAGAATAACAATGGAGAGTTGAGTCAGGTTGTCATGACCAGGATTAGGAGTTGAAATTTGTTCCTAGAGAAATTTGGGAGTCACTGAAGGCTCCAGAGCAAGAGAATCATATTTGTGTCTAAAAAGTAACAATACAAATAGTTTGGTGGGTGGAGCTGAGGCTGATGGCAGGCAAGGGATGCTGAGGACTTCCTCCAAGGGCATGCTGGGAATGATCACGACAGATACGTGATTTGATAGAAACAAAAGATATGGCAACTGACTGAAGTGGAAGAGCATTAGGAGGAGCAAGAAGTCACTCACTCATTCAATATCCAAGAGAATTTATTAAGAGCATTCCATGTGCCAGTGACTGCGCTTGATACAATGGTGGACCAAAATTACACCCCCTGTGATCTTGCAAAACAAGTGGAGAAGTGAAAAACATAATCCTTTATTTAATAATCACTCAAGGGGGTTTTCTGCTTCAGCCAATAAGAAGTTCTAAGGAGGCAAATTGAATTTTGAAACAGCTGATGAAAAAAATGAAGCTAAGAGAGTGTCTATGAGGAATTAGCATGAGAAAGGTAAGATCCTTAAGAGGTAACTAAGGGAAAGGGCATCTGAGAATTTTGCAGGTGGTGAAAGAATATGGGTAAGGTCCTGGAGGGAAGAGAGTCTAGCATGGCCTCGCTCTAAAAAGATGTTCATGTGGTCCACGACAGATGGTGAAACCATAAGGCAGAAATACAGGAAGAGCAGTAGGTCTAAGGGCAGCAGGGATAGAAAGTAAAAAGACATGTTGTACTTGGAATACCTGAAGTTTAAAATAACTGCAAAACATTGGGCAGGGCAGGTAGACAGAGCTGGAGGTTGAAATTTTGGACTCCTCAGTGTCTGTGGGATGCTTTGATTCATGGCTTAGTGACATCACCCAGGGAATGTATGCAGAGACAATAGGGTCAAGAATGGAACCCCAGGAGAAAACCAGTAATCACAAAATAAGTAAAGTAAAAAGATATACTGAAGGAAACTAGGGAAAAGTAGCCAGAAAGACTGGAAGAGGGACACAAGTATGGTGTCATGAAAGTCAATGGCAACAATTTCCACAGAGACAATAGCTAGTTAGGTTAAATGTCATAGAAGGATCAAGTAATGTCTACAGTAGAGTCCATGGTTGGGGAAGTCAGAGGCCAAAGATAACCTAAGCAAACAAAATTGCAGTTCAGGATAGTCAGGATAGTTACTGAAGGCTGAAAAGAGGAAAAGTTCCACACAGACTAAAACAAAACAAAACATTAGTTAAATTTCTATAGCTCTTAGTTGTAAACATTTAAATTGTTTTTTCTCACACATAAAGCCTCCACTACCTTTGCTTAAAACCCAAGATTGAAAAGCCAACTTCCATGAATGGTTAGATACTTGATGTGGTGCAGTTTACAATTTTTTAAACTAGCCTGATTTTTTTTTTATTTTTGAAAACAAATCTGGTATAACTTGAGAGAACAATATTTTTTTGTTTTGTGATTTCCTTGTAGAATCATATTTGATTTTCAGAAGGATGAAGGTTACATGTGCAGGGGTTGGATACCATCTTATACACATAGCAGATTCCAAGAAACCATTTTGTGGTGTGGGTGGTTAGGCAAATATTCTTCCCTCAGTTCCGGTACTTTCCACTGGACTTTTGCCTCCTAAGTCTGAACTTGCCTATTGGGGGAAGCAAGGAATGTGGCAGAAACATGTGTTAGCAAGTGTATGCTTATTTCGAAACAGTCCCAAAGAATGAAATACGTAGGCCTTGATGACTTTGATTGTATAAAAAGTAAATGACCCTACAAAATGAACACAAAAGTAAATGAATCAAGAATTTTCTAAAGAAATAAAATGATACTTCTCCAAGTGGTGATGTACTTTTAAAGCATTTTAAAGCTATAGATGCCTCTTAATTAATATCTTAGTATAAACTAACACAAAAGAACCAACTTTCTTCCCTCCTCACTACCGCTAGGTACCAGGTAGGCAGGTACATAGATATGCACATGTGCACACGTGCACCACAAACACGGCTATGCACACACATGTGCATACACACACACACACACACACACACACACACACACACATATCCCACAGAAACCAAAGGAAAACTAAGAGGCCATACAGAGCTCAATTTCCAAGCTAGTAGTAAAAGAGTGGAACACATTATTTACTTTTATATTAATTATTTGTAGATAAATAACTACTGGAATGCTTTACTCACACCATGAAGAGATTCATTATTTCATGGAGGAACTTGAGAATAAAGATGTATGACATAAGATGATACATCTGTCAATTTTAAGTGCTGAACTGATTTTATTTTAAGCAGTGAGACTTTGCTCCATATTGACTGCTAAGTTTTATTTCAACCCTTTTAAGCTATTAGAAAATCTCACTATTTTTTTTCTCTCAGTGTAACCTCACCTTCAAGATAGTAATCATGGTGATAGTCACAGCTACTACTTTTCTAGGAAGCCCTACGATGCAGGAAACATGGAGTAGGTGCTTTATAAATATCCCATTTTCCAGATGAGGAAACTGAGTCTCAGGGAATTGATGCACTCTGTCTGGGGTACACAACTAGTTGCAAGAGCAGGATTGAAACTCAGGTATTAATCTGAAGGCCAAACTTTCCTTCAATCAGCTGGAGTCTACTGTTATACTAACAGTTGAATAGAAGGTGAACTTAGAGACATGTGGTTATGATGCACCATGAGATGAAAATAAATAAATAAAATGAATGCGTAGGGGGGGAAAGACCTGTTAAATATGTGAAGCCAAAGCTTCTTATGTGGTTTGAACATTTGTTGTTGCAGCTGAAAATGATTAAATTTAGAAATCCCAATCAAGTGTTCACAAAATGATTTTTATTCTGGGATCAGGCTCCACATTACAACCATTTTCATAATTTTCTTAAGCAATACATTTTGGCTTAACCACCCTCTGCTTGAAACGCTTTCTCTTAGTTGTTGAAGTTGGACCAATATGTGTTTACTCTGATCTTCCCTGCAGACATGCCTACCTTGTTCTCTGGCTCTGTTCGCTCTCCAACACAGCACGTTCCAACCGTCCCAGCCCCTGCCCCTTCATTCTAGTCTATCTGCAGGTGAAGCCCCTGGTGTTGGATTAAAACTCAGTGGTACACTCTGCACAGTCTTGCTGTCCTTTATGAGGGAAAGAACAGGTGCTTTACAAAATTAAGCAATTCTCAAAGGCATTCCTAGTGTGTCTTAAATTTTATTATCTCATCACACATCCCATGATGTGACACAAACGACTTAGATGTGAAAGGGAAAAGAAAAAGAAACCCCGTCAAAGGAGCACTGGGGACATCTCACACTCGCTCTGCTGGAGGGCAGCAGGTAAATTACAACACAGAGGCTATTCTGTTCTGAGAGAAGTCTGGGCTCACCTCGAGAAGAAAATGACAACTGTAAATGGTGTCTGCAGCCACATCAAAACACACACTCAGGTGCACAATGTAAAATTACTGCTGGTAATCTACCCCCACCCAGAGATAGTCATCTCTACCAGGAGTGTTCTGTTTGAAGGGCAGAAGTGTAAGCACTTTCAGGGCTAGCCAGGAAAAATATCACAGACCCTGAGACTTACTGATCAAAGCAAGCTGAAGTTCCCTAAAGGAATTGGGATTCGAACGAATATACATGTTTTAAAAATGAAGATACACTCAGCTTATGCATATATAACCCCTGGATATGGCCCCACAGGCATCCTAGTCTAGACCACGCCCTTTGAGCTCCTAAAGAATTTAAAGAAATAAGCTTGGCATGGCCAACACTCTTGTTCATGGTTTTAGGACTGGAAACCTTGAAATTCCTCTCATTTCTTCCAAATCAAGATATTTAGATTACAAACCCTTTAATCCAACTAAAAGAGATATTTGGAATGTCTGATCTCTCTGCCCAGATTTAAGAGTTGTTTTTCAATTAGTACCATAAATTGAGAAATTTTCTGGCATCTGCCACTAAGTGAGTAAACTCAAAGATGATAAAATAAACTTAAAAAGCCAAAAAAAAGTTCATTTTAATTAACTTCCGGTGAGACTTAAAAGTCAGCCTAAACCACACAGTCAGTTTCTGAGATGTTGCTCGTCTTTATTTTTGCCAGACAGCATGACTCCACTACCACTTATTAGGGCTGATTAGCGTGGTATTGCTTTTTTTTTTTTTTTTTAATGTAACTGACTTGTAAACAAAGAGAAAAGAATTCTCAGAAGAGCCAAGGCAATATTGGCATTTATAAGTTATTTTAAATTAATGCACTGAAACTAAAATATGAACGTATCTCAACATCAACATTCAAAAATCTAGGTCAAGGCCATGCTAAATTTGTAGCATTTCTTGAAGTAAAAGGAATAAAAATCAATAAAATTTACTGGGTTTTTGAGCCACAGGAGCTCTCCAACTCTCTAGGTGTATATAGTCTATAAAACTACTAGCTTGATCACTCTCACATCCTGATCCTTGCACCATATCTTCACTACAGTATTAAAAAAATATATATATGTATGATCCATTCATTGGTATTTTGAGAGAAGCTGCCATCATATTATCATTAGGTTAGAGGAATTTTTTCTTTTAATTTAAATGTATCAAAATGTATTTTCTTAGAGATCTTTTTCTCATGAGAAAATTTACCTTTCAAACATTAAAAAGGCCCAACAGGGGGCACCTGGGTGGCTCAGTGGGTTAAAGCCTCTGCCTTTGGCTCAGGTCATGATCCTAGGGTCCTGGGATTGAGCCCCACATCGGGCTCTCTGCTCAGCAAGAAGCCTGCTTCCCCCCTCTCTCTGCCTGTCTCTCTGCCTACTTGTGATCTCTGTCTGTCAAATAAATAAATAAATAATTAAAAAAAAAAAAAAAGGCCCAACAGGATGAGAGCTCTTTACCATACATTCATTCAGTTCTTCTGTTTAGAAAAGTTTGTAAAATTAAGATTTGTAGAGGTTTTACTCCAAGAAAATTGGTTCATTAATCTGACAATGACTCACTCTGTCTTGATCTGTGACCTTAGTCAAGTCTGTGTCTCCACTGCTCTTAATGATGAGGTAGGATTATTTGATTTGTCTGAAAAATTCATAATAACCTATATTTTAGTTACTCTATTATGTATAGTTTATTGATATTGTTACTAGCATGTCAAAGTTTAATGACTTTCTAAAACAAAATGTTGAAAAACATTATTTAACCTATATTAATTTTAAGCAATAGTAGATTACAGATCAAATACATAACGTGTGGGTCTAGTCATAGAATTCTTTATTTTGGAAGTGTTCGTGATTCTCTCAGTATTCACCGATCACTTAAAGACTCATTCAGGAGGCCATCTGACAGAACACTAGATCGTTTCCATTGCTTCCCAAAGACATGGAGATGGGAAAAGGAGCTCACAGTCTTCCCCAAAGGCATCTGCTCAAGCATCAGACTTAACAGGACATGATCAGAAATTTGATGTATTCATAGGCACTTCCGAAAAATGACATAAACTCTTAATTGTGAAGAGTGAAATTTCCTTTCTTCAAGGACAATTTTGAGAAAGCATTCCAGGCCACCGTGATATTAATTGCCTCTTACACTCTTTTCATCTACTTTGGTCATGAGCCTGAAGAGCTTTTAAGGGAATCAGATTAAACTGTCCTCATGCTAGGCTGGCCTGGACAGCCTCAGAATTGATTCTGCTCTTTCATGATTGTCCAGCACAATCGTGTTGCACACTTACAGCACACCACCTCAGGACCCAACGACTGCTCTGTAGGTAAGTGACAAGAATCCACCACCCCAGGGTAGAAAAATTTTCTCCTCCTGCCTGCTAGGCTTATAGAAATAAAGATGGCCCATTATGCTGATATCAAGGAGCTTAACAGTGGAGTAGGGAAAGTGAAAATCAGTACTAAATCCCAAACTGCAAATGAATTCCTTTAATTTTGCCCTTATTAGTGGAAAACCAGAGAAGTGTAAGGGGAAAAAAAAAAGTATAACCTATTACCAAAGGAAGATTTTACTGTGACAAGATCAAAAACACTGCTCTTGGTAACACTTATCAGTGCCCCCTCAGAGGAACGTCTGATAGTATTCCTCCCTGTTCCCTCCTCTGTGATCTGTCTTCCCTTCAGCCCCTGGCTCAAGACCGTAGTTAATCATCCATTCACTTTCCCCTGGAGGCTTAATGTCCTTTTACTCTTCAAGAAGGAGAACAAGGTGAAAACAAAAACAAAAACAAAAACAGCCCTTGCTGATCAGGTCTCAGAAAATCATAGCATTAAGATCAACAAATTGCTGACCACCTCCTCCAGCATAATAATTCCAGTAAGTTATGATACAATCACTGCATAATGTCTCCATTTTACCAGAGTCTCTTTCCTAATAGGGGAGGGGAAGGCCTCAGGATAGGAATGGGTAAGCATTCCTTTACTGAAGAGCAGCAAGAGAAAAGAGGGAAGTAAACCATATTCAGGACACTTCCAACAATAAGATCCCTCATAAACCCTTCAAAACAACCCAAGAAAGTGTGTTGGAGTATCACTTCACACATGGATTTCACTGAACAAAAAAAAGAGGTGAAATCAGAGAGTTCACAACTCTTTTCCTCTTCTTACTTTATAACATTTACACTTGCACAGATACCAAATGAAAAATCTAAGAGCAGACATGTCAGAGAGCTAAGACAAAGAAATTTAAGGAATTATGACCTTTAGTTCTGACGCTTAGGACTTCATCTTTCTGATTCTCGAGATGCAATTCTTACCCTTGAAAATGCACTTGCGGATGCAAGTGAGGTTATTTCCTCATGGCCAAGAGATTGCTAAGTAGCTGGGGAATCTTAAACTGGAATATTTTTCAAGCTTTTCTGATAGGCAAGTGAAACATGCTTCATTAATTTTTTGGATGGTTTATTCCTTTGTAGTTATACAAAGACCTTCCCCATAAATGGTGATGTTTCAGATTTCAGCACCAAGGGCTTAAAATTGCTCGAGTATGAAGCTACCAGTGATGATGTTGAAAACAGAGTTGCACCTCTGCAGAACAGGTTGTATTTGAAGAAAATGTGCTTAGCCAAGAAAAGCAAAGAGCAATGGCCAGCTATCAAGGCCAAGGAGTATGCCCAACTTCTTGGTTTGGATTCTCTGAGGAAGTTGGTAAGATTCCCAACTCCCATTTGATAAAACCGCCTTTATGGTGTACACAAGCACCACCTGTTTTGTCCTTGGGCCTTGAATACAAGAAAACCACAAATGTTTGCATATCCATTTTGTATCTGACTTCTTTAACAAATTCTTACTAACTTTGTTAATTCTTCAGTTAAATCTTTAGTGACCAATCTCATATTATATTCATTTAAGGATAATATTGCCTTATTCTATGAAAAAGATACTTTAGCTGCAAAACGGGTCCTTTTACACTTAATTTGAATAATGAAAAGAGCATTAAGCTTTTCTAGCAGATCTGATACTAGATTTGATACACATATTTGAAGACAAACTGTTAAAGATAAAGCAACCAAAAAACTATTGTAGCAGTTTAGTATGAATGACATATGAAAGATGATGATCACCAAAAAATATATAGAAAGAAAAAGAAATATCTGTAGAAAACTTCAGATTAAAAAAAAAAAATAGTAGAGGGCACCTGAGTGGCTCTGTCAGTTAAGCATCTGACTCTTGGTTTTAGCTCAGGAAGGGTTGGTCTCTTGGTTTGGGCTCAGGTTGTGATCTCAGGGTCATGAGATTGAGCCCTGAGTGGGGCTCCACACTCAGTGGGGAGTCTGCTTGGGATTCGCTCCTTCTGCCCTCCCCCCACTCACATGCTTGTGCTCTCTGTAAAATAAATAAATAAATCCTTTTTTAAAAAAATTGGGGGGGGGAGGAATAGTTGGAAAGATAAGTAGGCAACAATAACAAAAATGACTCCAAGATTTTTAATATGCATGATGGAGTACTAATGAATTGTAATCTAATTGCTATTTCTTTTTATAAATACTCAGATGTATCACAATATAGAAATCTGAAAAGGAAATTGAAAAAGTAAGTAACTCTGCCATTATAAATAACACAAAGTATACAGTTCAAGAGAGATTAGCATGTATTCTACCATATTTCCATGATCTCATATGATCTTGTGAACACCAAAATACCTCATAATAATGATATTTCTTTTTTTTTTAAGATTTTATTTATTTACTTGACAGAGAGAGAGAGATCACAAGCAGGCAGGGAGGCAGACAGAGAGAGGAGGAAGCAGGCTCTCCGCAGAGCAGAGAGCCGGATGCGGGGCTCGATCCCAGGACGCTGGGATCATGACCTGAGCCGAAGGCAGAGGTTTTAACCCACTGAGCCACCCAGGCGCCCCAATAATGATATTTCTATAAAGTCTTCACACTATGTGAAACAACTACAAATGTGTTGTATGTAAACATGATCCCTAGAACAATGCTGAGAGATTTTTGACGAAAAATATTCTTATAAGTACTTACAACTTACAAAATCTTTTCTATGATTGCAGTTGATAATCATAATCCATCATTTATTCTCTTGCAAATCCCATTTTACCAAACCTGATCTACCAGTGACCTCTCCATGCAAACCTGTTGTTCCACCCTTCCATGTCCACATATCATTCATCTTTCCATTTTTGTGCATATGGTGAAATCCTATTTAGCTTTCAAAGCAATCTTCTGCCCTTCCATTCCCTTGAAAGACGGGGAATAAGGGACACAGGAGACAAAACAAGGGTGGAGACACCAAGTTTCCAAAAGGGAGAAGCTTCTCCCTTTGCCTTCTCTGAGCATATGGGTAGACCAGAAGTTCAGGAGTACGATGATAGTCCCGTTTCACAGCATCTGCAAGTGGTCATGATGTCAGTATGCAAAGCCCAGGAAACCATATTATTGATGATACTCGTGATCTTACCTATTTCCATCACCAAAAACAAAGTAAAAACTGTTCCTCGTGCCCTTTTCCTCCCCCACCAACAAATCTTCTCATCCTTAGCCAAAGTCATTTCCTATATCAAAGGAGGAAAAACAGTGGTTTTTCTGCTTACAAAGGCAAACCATAATGGAGGTTGCAATTCGTTTTTTCTCTAGTCTCAATTTTACTGATTATTCTCCTGACCAAGTAAAAATTTTAAAGAAAGGGAAAAAAAATTATGAGAAAAGTTTAAAATAAAGTAAACCACAAGTAATTATATTTATTGCATGATACCACTATGGTTTTCAGCATCATTTTTATTGTGGAGAATGAAATTATCCAAAATTCAGTAATTGCTCTTTGTAGAATATTCACTTTAGTAAAGAGAAGGTGTTTTAACAGATACAATTTAAGGACTTTTATAGTGTATCTATTAGAACACTGTCAAGTGTTAGAGTTTTAGTAAGACTGTTGTTTCAAGTGTGTTTTCCTAGTTACATCCCCTCACCTCTTCTTCTTAGGTTCCATTTCCTTTTTTGAAAACTCCTACTGTTTTCAGATGGTCAAGGGGTCATTATGACAGCAGAATGGGAAGAAGGGGGAGGGTCTGGATGATGTTGTGAGGAAACCAATTTTTGCACTCTTTTATACCCCCAAAGTGGTTACCATGTGAAAAATTGAAGTCTGTTGCTAAAGATCTTATCCCAGACTCTGATCTAATGTTGACAGTGCTAGAACAAAGCACAAGCTACTTCTATTCCTATTTGGTTACCCCATTCACTCTGACATCTGACATCTGGATTATGAAATAATTTTCTTTGACATAATTTTGGAGAAGTATTTTTTCCCTTTTTTTAGTTTCGGGACATTTGTTTTGGGTAACTCATCTGAGACCATGCTCCCAGACATAGAGATTGTTCTGACTGACATCGGGTGCTTGTGCAGTGGTCCCAGTGCCCATTCTCTCTGATCCTACCCTGCAGATACTTAATGTGCTAAATCACTCAAAGTAGGTAACCAAAAAATGCAAGTCATTCATGCACCTGTCCAACAAACACTTGTTGATAGCATTGTGCTACTTGCAATATGAAAGTGATGCTTCTGTGTTCAACTAGTAGTGAACTTATTATATCTAATGTACTCAAATCCCTTAACAGTCCCAATAAGGAAAGTTGGATTAAAGTAGGGAGTAAGGAAAGACAAATTCATACACAGCCTCACTTTTATGACAGAGAATGAAAGTTAGTACAAGTCCATTCTTGTTGTTCCATCATCTAAAAGTCAAAAGAGCGACCAAGAATATTGGTCTTACTAGTCCAACTGTCTAATAATATGATAGAATGAGTCCAAGAAGAGCACACCTTTGCTATCTTGCAGCTGAAGCAATAGCATATGTGTGTGTGCATGTATTTATTTATTTGAAATCTCATCCTTATTGTTAATCATTTTCTCTTTTCTTTTATTCCTTCTACGGGTGATCAAAATTCTCAGGAACAATATACAAGGAAAGGGAACAGTAGGGCACTATTTTTAAGAAACTGAAAAAAAAAAATGGTAAGGCAAAGACTTTATACCCAGCTCAGCTCAATTTCAAGTATCAGGGCAGTCACAAAACAGTTTTTAAAGTGCAAGACCTCAGGAAATATGGCACCTACATGCCTTTTATAAGTAATCTCCCAGAGAATGAGTTTCATCCAACAGAGAAATAGCAAGAGAAACATCAGGAAAAAGCAGTAATAATGAGCATGTTATACGTTGAACTGGAGAGCCATAATGAAAACTTGAGTTGGCAATACAGGTAAAGAGTATAACAACACTACATGTCCTAACAAAGTAGAAAGAATGCATCTAGAAACGATGTGGGAAAAGTAGAAAAAGAGGGAGAAAAGAAGAATGTAGTCATTTGTTGTTGCACAAGTGAAAGAGAAAGTCAAAGGATGCCATTAAAAACTAAAAAAAAGGGAGGGGGGGACATCTGGGTGGCTCAGTTGGTGAAGGTCCTGACTCTGACTTAGGTCATGATCTCTAGGTCCTGGGATTGAGTCCCACAACCTGCTCCCTGCTCAATGAGGAGTCTTCTTCTCCCTTTGCCTTTGCACCACCCCCCCACTCATGCTTTCTCTCTCTCAAATAAATAAAACCTTAAAACAACAACAACAACTAAAAAACCAGGTAATAAAATGTTAGGTGAAAAAAAAAGTTCAAGAGAAAATCTTGATGAATTAAAATGTTGTTAGACACCAAAACCACAATTCAAAAAAAAAATTGATAAATTGGACTTTCTCTATTTTATATTTCAGATAAATCTGAAAGACCCTGGTAGAAAAATGAAAAAACAAGCAACAGAGAAAAAATACTTACAAATCACATATATGATAAAGAACTTTCATTTAAAATACAGAAAGAACTTATAAAACTCAGTAATATAAAAAATAATCCAGTTAAATACAGGCAATAAATATTTTATTAAAGAAGAAATACAGATGGCAAAAAAGCACATGAAAAGGTGTCCAACATCATTAGTTGTTAGGGAAATGAAATTAAAGCCAAGTACTGAGTAACTGAAACTCCCATGTAGTTCTGCTACATCCCAAACTGTGCAACTACTTTGACAAATGTTTTGCAAGTTCCTTAAAAATTAAACATATGCAAGCAACACACCAGCAGTTGTGCAGATCTTTCTTTGTTCCGACAGTGTTTAGACCGAACGGACCTGGGAATCCCCTTCTTCCAAGCCTCCAGCCACCCTCCAAGCCTCCTCTTCAGCTGCAACCTCTGGGACCAACATTTTGGCCATTCTCTGCCTCCAGTCCCAGCTGGCACCATTTTCGGTTAGCCCCTTGTTGCCAGCTGTGAGCTCACAGATTCATCAGAATCATTCCACTGAGGAAGAAGTCATTGTCAGCCTCCTGGTCAGCCCGTATCTGTGGGCATCCTATACGCACCTGTCTGTGAGTTTCTATTTTGACAGTGGCTATGTGGGCACCTCTTTCACAAAGGCATTCAGCATCTCTAGATGATGCAAAACCATTGTGGCAGCTTTGCCTTCTTCCAGGACATACAGAAGCTCCAAAGCTCCAAAGCCACATGGCCCCACAGGAGAACCTGACCCAGTCGCACTGGCATCTGCGTGCTTTGGATTCTGCCTCTACAGACACCCACCTCTGTGCCTTCCTGAGGAGCCACTAACTAACTAGATAAGCAGGTGGAACTCATCAAGAAGATGGGAAACCAGGTGACTAACTCCACAGGCTGGCCACCCACGAGCTGGGCTGGGAAAGTGTCTTTTCAAAGGGCTCACCCCAAAGCACTGCTAGAACCCTCCCCAACCCAGGGGTCCCCGGCATCAGGTTATCTGCCTGAACATCTCCCAGCAGCAACGAGGCAGCTTTTTAAACAACCTTGGGAGCCCTCTCCAATAAACAATAATCTGCAGGTTTTTGCAGGATAAAAAAAAAAAACAAAAAAAAACAACAACAACAACAACAACATAAACTTACTGCATGACCTAACAAGCCTCATACAGGTATTTGCCCTAGAGAAATGAAAACCTACTTTCACACACCGACTCATACACACACAAAACCTGTATACAAATATATGTAGTGTCATTATTCATGATCAACAGAAATTGAAAACAGCCTAAATGGTCTTCACAGAGTATATGGATTAAAAAAAAAAAGTGGTATATCTATATAATGGAAATAAGCCAATAATAAAAAAGAATGAACTATTGATACACACGTCACCTCTAGTAAGGTATGAAGAAGAATACTTGATGCCTTTGCATCTGTCAAATTTGGTCACATTCACTTCTGGGAATCTCCATCTCTTAAGTGAAGTTGACTGCTGGGGTTGAGGCTTTACATGAAGACCCAAATGAACGAACAGTGAAGAAGGAAGAAAAGGTGCGTGTTAATCCAGTAGACACCAAATTTTCAATGCTAATTAGGTGCTGTGTGACAAAGCATGTACTTTCATTCCATTTTTTATTCTGTGATAGACTTGTGGCACCACCAATCCATAATGCGAGCTCTCTTCTCAGATAATTTGGTAAAGTGAGCAGGGGGCAGGGGAAACCCTTGAGGGGTTTGACAGCAATTCAGACACATCTATGAAAATGATACCTTTTTTTTTTTTTTTTCAAGTCAATGACTTTACAACAGTTCTAATTTTTTCTTACCTGTGCAAGAGGGGCACCCATAGCACTATTCATGTTGTGGTAAAGGTCGAGATTTATGGAAAGTGCTCTCCATTCACTAAACATCCAGCCGGTGTTCGTCACTGCTGTTAGTGGGCATCTGGGGGTGAAGAACTTGAGGCAGGGTCATATGGGCCTGCTTTATTAACAGCAACAATCATATGTGTCTGAAGGTAGAAAGATGAGGCCCAGTGCTCCCAGGCATTCCCCTTATAGAAAGCCTCCTGTCCAGCATTCGAGAAAACCTTTTGTCCACTGACCTGATAGCTAGGGGCAGTGGAAAGGAAAGAGAACTATTAATTATAATAATAACCAACATCTATTGAGCTCTTCCTCTCTATTAGGTATCTTTCAAGGGCTAACTTGCATTAAACCATTAATTCCCACAACAATCCTAAAATGTATAGGAAATCCTTTTTTAATGAAACCCTCTTTTACAGATGAGGAAACAGAGGCATACACCGTAAGTAACTTGCCTACAGTCACACAGAGTAAGTGGCATAGACTGGGTGGACAGTCCATGTACCTGTCAGATGGACCCTGCACAACACTATCAACTCTTGTGTTAACAGTAGTTTCAATTCCATCATAAGTTCCTAGGTGCTAAGAGAACGTCCAATGAGAATTTTCTTAGTATGTCTCTTAATAAGCCCATTGTCTCTGTCCTATCAAATTTCCTCAGATACACTTAATTGGCCTCCTAGGTCAAGGCATTTTCCAGAGTCCCCTAAAATATGGCTCCTGGGCTCCCAGCCTCATAATGCAACCTTATAGACTGCAATCCATATTCACTTAGCCATAAATAGCTTGGAGCTCCTTATCAGATAGAAATAGAGACTAGAAAGCTCCAAGCTAAATAGTCACTACAGCATAATAATTATAGATTTACAGGCAGACAGCCAAGATCAAATCCCAGGCTCTGCCATTCAATAACTTGGCAAATAGTTACCATTCTGAGCCTCAATATTCTTATCTGGAAACTGGGGGTAATCAGAACTTCTACCTAATAAGACTATTGTAAATATGATAATGATAATGATGGTGATGATGATAATACACATAAAGGACTTATCATCAGCCTGAAAGTGCTCAATAAGGACTATTATTTTCATCATTATAATTCTTATTTCCTCTCAGGTTCTCACTGTAACTCCTTTTCTTCCACCTAACCCTATTTTAACTATCTTCTACTACATTGTTTTGAATATGATTAGTTTTCTCAAGTGAATTTTTGAAATTATATAGGATTCAAATAATTTAAAATTAGGTACATTAGTTCTTTTTTTAAAATTTTTGTTAACATATAATGTATTATTAGCCCCAGGTACATTAGTTCTTAATGATAGGAAAATATTATGGTTTGGGCACTGAAATATGGTAAATATTTACCTCTACCCCAATTGCCCTAAAAAGGTCCTTCCAGATAGGGGAAAGAGATTTGGGTAATATGCTATTATGAGGAGGTCTTTTTTGGGAGGGCAAGAAATAAGGCAGAAAACCCAAGAGTTCAGTCTTACCTCGCCCTATAGAGGCAAGAACTCAACAGCGGCAAATTCCTCAGGTACAGAAGGACAAATGTCTCTGCCGTGGGCAAGACTCCCCTTTACTCTCTCCATCTCTCCTTTTGGTGTGTCTCTTCTTACACCATTTTCAGCAGCATCCTCATCTTCTACTCCACATTCTTTGTTCACCTAAGCTTCTGCTCATTCATGGTTTATGCCATTCTAAATTCTTAGCCTGCATATAACCATCCTAGTCTGACCATTTCTGCTGACTTTAGCTTTACTTTCCACTGCTAACTGACACCAATCTTGTTTTCCTAATTCACATTGCTAACAAAGAGATGCTGGTTGACCCAGATTCTCTTTTCATTCCAGAACATGTCAATCAAAGGTCACTAATCTGCCTAGGTATTGACTGAATTGGTTGGTTTCCCACCTTTGGTCTAATTAACTGTGTTGTAATAGGTGGAGTCAACATATGGTACAAATTATTCAGCCTACTGCTAACCCTTTGGCAACATCCTTGATGTAGTATTTCTATTATAGGTCCCTGTGAGTATGACAAAGTACTGTGCTCCCAGGACTTAAGATTTTAGAATGTAGGGACAACCAAGATATGGAAGTACAGTCCATATCAGAATAAGAATATCCTCTAACCCCACTGTCAGGATTATTTTTTTAAAAATTAATAAAATAATACTAATTTGTTTCAGTTGGGAAGACTTTTGCACCCATTTTTTTTTCTGACGTATTTCTTGACTCATGTTTGTGTAGAATTTTACATTTGTCCAAGTAGGCTTAGCTAAGTATGAACTGCAACCCAAATTCACAGTGGCTTAAATACAAAAGGTGTTACTCTGTCATGTAAAAGACATATGGAGGCCATCAGTCCAGGAATTATTTCTCATTTCTATTAATTCATTAGAGCCTAATATTATACAATATTTCATTTCAAAATTCCTAGAGTGAGGAGCCTTATCCATGCAAAAGGGAGCAAGAGTGCCAGCCATTATATCCACATTCCAGAAAGTAGGATGAAGAGGAAAAGAGAAGAGCCTGTGGCATCTACTTTTTTCTCATTCATTCATTCATTCATTCATTTTTAAGTAGGCTCCACATCCAGCATGGAGCTCAGTGCAGGACTTGAACTCAAGACACTGAGATTAAGAATTGAGCTGAGATTAAGAGTTGGATGCTCAACTGACTGAGTCACTCAGGCACCATGTGTCATCCCTTTTAAATAACTACTACCTCTTATATCCCATTTACCAAAACCTTGTCTCATGTCTGCATAAGGCTGTATGGGAAACTGAGAAATATTATCCTTTAACTGAGTGAATGGATCCTCAAAATGAATTTAAGATTTTATAATTGAAAAATAGAGGAAAATGGATATTCAGGAGATAATCAGTAATCTTTGTGGCAGTCTATGTTTTTAGATACTTGACTCCATCCATGTGTACTCCTTCCTTAGAAGAACACAGCACCTTCTCCAGTGGAGACCACCCAAAGTCTTTCCCAGTTACTGCAACAAGCTCAAAGTCTAGGACCTCTGGGTGATGTACAAAGAGTTCTCTGCCAGGTAAGTCGGTATTCCCCATAGTCTGGTGACCTATAAACAAAGAAATATCATGCCTCCAACACACTTGAAACACTTTGGCAGAAAAGGGACAGAAGAATCACAGTAAAACCTTCCATTTGGAGACAGAAGAATGGCAAACACACCACCTTCAGAAGTCCAAGCAGTTTTAAAATCCTGTTGGGCAGAACTGAAGAGGAACACAACTCTGGCCATGGAGTACATTCCTGGGTTGGCTCCTCTGGAGCCTCTGGTTCTTCTTTCTGGGGAAATACTCCCACCTATTTTCTGTGACCCTTGGCCTTTTCTCCTAAGAGAGTTACCCATGTCTACTACCATCTCTGGGCACATTGAGGTAGGTGAGTCCTGGAGGATATGCTCTTCTTGGGGCCTGCACAGCTTTCATTCCCACTTTCAAATGGGCACAAGTTCACTTAAGGGTTTGCCACCAGGGGCTGTAGATCAGTTATGGGATATCTTTGCCAGTATCATTCCCGTACACTTTAGTAGGCTTCTGATATACTTGCTTACTGTTAGCTTCACATACAAATAACCAAGATTTTATCTATACTTAGTTTTTCAGTATGACAACTCGCATCTTTTATTATCTTCTTTATGTATTGCCCTCTCTCTCTCAAATTAGTGAGAGAAACTTGGATACCACTTTAAAAAAACAAGCTTGGATGGAAATTGAGAGTCCAAAGCTAATATTTTAAGTCAGTCTAGTTCACATTATTTATGAAGAGCTCTTGCTATAAGGTTTAGTGTACAATATTATCTCCTGTTAATAGTGCCACTTTGTAACTATTACTTAAAACTGCTTTAATTTGAATGCAAAAGAGTTTTTTTTCATACCTTCAATATCTCATAGGCAATGTATACTATAGGTTGTTATGGAAACTCTTTAAGAGAAGAGATATTTCCTTCTCTCTCTGCTTGAAGTCTGACCTCCTTGGAGCTCATCCCTCATTCCTACCAGATTTTGCTAAAATGACAAGAAGTACCCAACACATACAAATATTCTGAATGTTTCCTACCATTTTCCCTAATGCATTAGCCCTAATTCACTTGTGGTTTGTCTTCCAGAGGACAACAGGGGACAATGTGACAGTTTCCTATTCCATAAGTAGAGTTATTAAATGTGCAGCCTGCTCGGTATACCTGAGCCCTCACCACCTTACTGCTAAGCCAGTTCATGTTCTCAATTTCTGCTATTGTAAGCCTACCTCCAGATACCAAATACTGTACTAGTTAGGACTCAGTTTGGCTGTATTCAACAACAAAATAAAAATCAAACTATTTGAGTGGTAAGCAAGATAGAGAGGCAAATGTGCTACAGATTTGGCTATAGCAAACATTACTATCCAGTAAATTAAAGATACTCTCTGTCTCCTGAGCAAAGATCAGGCATTCTTACTGCCCATTATAAAATACATTGGTTCCTTAACTTTGCGGTTCAGCTCCTGTAATGCAACCTACCGCATGTGCCCGTGTTACCTGATCTGCTTCTTGTCGCCCTATAGGAACTGCAGTTCAAGGAACCAATACAAATGCGGATGATCCGGTTACTGCTGTTACCACCAGTAACAAAGCCTCCTTTTTCTGACCTGAGAGTCATACGTCTTCTGCCAACACCCACGAAACTGTGACGGCCTCACTTGTTAGCTTGTGATTAGAGCAAAATCTCAGACTCCTCACAATTCTTGACAGATAAAATAGACAGTAAATATTCATTCTTTCTTGGGTGAAAATGACACTAAGGGAAGGAATCAGACTCACCCCAAAATCACACAGCAAAAACAGAGTGCATGTCTTCTCACTCTTCATCTGTCATATATTGCTACACCTAGAGCTGCTCCTGTGGAACCAGGAATGGTCTCATGAAAGCTATGGAGAGTGGCCATTTGTCTCACATCAGGGACCGGACTAGGATGGTCCAAGAATGCTTCCCTGGGGCTCTGGTGCACAACCTGCATTTGCATGAGGCTAAGAGTGATGCCTCCTTAAATATTCTGTCCCAAGACACTCTATTACGTGGAATGGGCCATCACAGAAGGACAAACACCACATGTTTCCATTTGTCTGAGGTGCGTGAAATAGTCCAACTCACAGGCACAGAGAGAAGTGTGGTTGCCAGGGGCTGAGAGAAGAGGTGCTGTTTAGTGCATAGAAAGTCTCAGGGATGCCAGCTGGATACATTCTAGAGATCTGCTGTCCAGCACTGTGTGGGTGGTTAACAATTTTGCACTGCACACTGAAAACCGTTAAGAGGATTAGATGCGATGTGAAGTGTTCATCTGTATGTTTTCTCTAGAGATGGCCAATGGTAGAACTTGAATCACGAAGGATAGCTAATAATTTTTCAGCTCTCAAAAAAGATCATTTGGGCAGCTTATATGTGAAATGGAAAATAGAGATTCCTTTTCAATGTTCAATTCAGACTTCCCTACCAGAGCCAAGTAGTAACTGAAAAAGGATCTTGATTTTCAATGATGAAAGGCCTAAGGCTTATGTAATTGTGTTTCTTTTCTTTAGGAGTTTTTCTTTTTCTAACTTTTCTACCCAGAATTTTTAATATTTAGAAATATAAATAATTTATTATATATTGACTATATTGACCAACAATTCATCCCTCTGCCAAAAATAAATTTAAAAGAATGTGAAGTCATTTTAATAAGACTTTAAACCATTCGTGTTTTCCATTGTATATATACACCACATCTTATTTATCCATCATCTGTTGATGGACATCTAGGTTCTTTCCATAGTTTGACTATTGTGGACATTGTTGCTATATAAACCATTTGTTTTTTCATATACCAACTTGTGACTCCAGACCGACTGTTTTCAAAGTTAACTTCCTAATGTTCCAAAACTTAAACCTGATACTGCCCTATACAGTTAGTATCAGATAGGTCAGTTTTATTTTTGGTGAATATGGAACATAACTTTCATTAATATTTTTATAGTTTTCATAATTAGAAGTACACATAGAAGGGGAAAAATATGTATGTATATATGCTATGACCTGGGAGCTTTGCTTGCCCCATTTTTATCCTAGTTCTGCTTAGAAGTGTCCAAATCCACTGCCTTTCTTTTCGGACTCATTTTCTCTCATTCACATTTGCCCTTACTCTTTCTGATCCCATTAATTGTCTTCAAAACCGATACTCTGAAACAGAGCTAGCGTCAAACAACTGATAACAGCTTAACACGATCCTCCCCAAACTGTTGGAATTTTATTTTATTTAATTAATTAATTTATTTATTTATTTTACCTTATTTTATTTTATTTTGTTTTTTGAGAGAGAGAGAAATAGAGAGCATGATGGGGGGCAGGGGTGGCAGTGGGCAAAGAAGAGGAAGAGAGAGAATCCTAAACAGGCTCCATGCCCAGCACAGAACCCTTGGCAGGGCTCAATCTCATACTCTGAGATCATGACTGGAGCCTAAATCAAGAGTGGATGCTTGACTGAGCCACCCAGATGCCCCCAAAACAGGCTGTAATTTTAAAAAGAGCTTTTGGCAAAGAAATGAATGCTAAAAACAGAATGTCAAGTATTCCAACTTGAATTTTAATGGGTTTCTATGGGTTATCTGAGGAAGGAATTCTGTTTGTGAGGAGCACTGCCAAAATCTTTAGCACATAAAAATCAGACCGTCCCCTGTTGCCCCATATTGCCCCATATCACCTGTCATGTTTATCTCTGAAGTCTGTAGTCTAATATAGTAGGGTTATCAATGGTAAATACTATTTTTTTTAAGAAATCTTGTCAGTTAATTCCAGAAGCAGAGATGACCTTATTTGTCCCTTCAAAAATGGAGTTGAGAGAAGGCCGAAGGCACTTCTGTTTAGTCATTCTTACTTCAGTGAAGCCACAGGATGAAAAGAAAGACTTCTCCATCAGCCAGATGGTACAAGTAGGAAGTCAAGTGAAGACAAACCCCCAATTCTCTGACTGCCTGGAAGCTGCTGGCATCTCCTCCCCAGCACTAAACAAATGAGCCTTTGTGCGCACTCATGATGATCCCTTTGAAGCTCTGGCATCCTGACTGGCAACTTTTCCTATCTGCCCATCTTGGAGCACGGGCAATTGAGAAACGGAGAAAGGAAGGACCAAGAGAAAGGGGCGGCTCTGGGCTGGCTCTGAGCCCACTGGGTAAACATGCTAGCTCCCTTTTAACACAGATAACTTTTCAGAAATGAAAAGGGAGTGTCCAGCTTCGCTTGGAATAAAGATGAGGAAATGACTCTCAGCTGTCCACACAGAACGAGACGACCGACCACTCCAAAGCAGTCAGAACCTTCCATCCAAGGGTAGACCAGACGGGATTTCTCTCCCAGACTCCAAAGTATATGTTCCCCTTCAAGGATGTTTACACTGCTAGTATCTTCCGCATGCTGGGGATGGAGACATTTTAATGAGATCCATAGTCTTTACTTGCTACCATGAATACACAGTCCCAAACTTACCTTCAGGACAATAGCCGCTTTGCTTTTCTGTATGCTTTCCTTAATCTAATTATATTGACAGAGGTTGGGCGGCCTTTTGTTTTGAGTTCAGGATTATGAGTTTAAAACTCTGAGGTCCAATTTTTGTTTTATACCTGACTTCTTGCGTGGCCCTTCACAAGCAATTATTTCCTGTCTCATTTTTCCAGACTTTTAAAGGGACTACAGTGACGATGATGGGGAGGAGGGAAGACAGGGATACAGCCAGTTTTAAATACTTACAACTGATTTCAAGACAACCATTATCAAGTATTTGTCAAGCATCTACTCTCAACAGTGAACAACAACAACAACAAAAAAATGAAACAATAACAAAGAAGAACATAAGGATGTTGCCTTCAAGAAACTGACAAACGAAATGACATGACAAAGTTAAGTAGTTAACAAACGTACAAGAACTAGCAAGGCAGTGTCCAGTTAAACACATCATTGGTTAACAATAGCTGTATGCATTTGGGGAAAAAAAAAAAAAGAGGTTATATCATGATTAGTTGGGATATTTGGGATAGGCTTTATGAAACAGAAGGGACTTTAGGTTTAAAAAAAAATGAATGGACTTTAGGTTAACCATAAGAAAAATAATGACAACATTGACTTGTAGAAAAGAAAGGTAATTTTTTAAAAAGTAATAGTATTTTCCAGATATAAAATAAGCACCAAATAGCTTTATGGTGGTTAAGATCATGGTTAACCAAAATATGATCTCATTCTCTCTAGTGATTTGGGGACTTATTTAATTAAAAACAAATGCTTAAAAAGAGATAATTTACTGAATTACTAGGGAGACTATACCAGGATTGCCACATGTTAAGTGTCTTTTTAGGATATTGAACCGTGGCATCTGGTCCCCAGACTCCTACCTTTACCCAGAATAATTTTTTACCTACAGTCTCTTCCTATTTCTGTCTTCTGCTTGCCAAATGGCAGCCTTGTTTAAGGGGTATAAAAAGTAAATTTGACGAGTTATATTTCATCCAATATCAAAGGTCATTGAAAGCATCTTTATGAGAAAGATATAGCAACAACACATCCTCTCTCCCATTTTCTTTAATTTTGCTGGAAACCAATACACAGCCTTACTTTGTGCAGATTTATGTCTTGTGATAAGTCCTTTTCTTCTAAAGTTGTTAGGAGTTTACCCTATTTGCAGTGTTCATATTCATGTTATCTATGCCATTCATGTTTTCATTTTCACCATATTCAACACACACGCGCCCGCGCATGCGCGCACACACAGGTATTTATTTGCCTCAAGTTTATTTGATCTTAGAAGAGATTCCAGGGGAGATCAAACAGAGTTTAGAGAAAACATAAAATATTTTCTACTATACTGTCTCAAGATCTATTTTTACTGATACTACTCTAATTTCTTCTAGTTCTGTGGTACATGAACCAAAACTTATTAAGACTGGATGAGGCAAAAAACAAACCTAGAATAAAGTGAATTGTATTTATAGTCACAGATCTCTTTATGACTATATATCCTAAAGTTTACCCTATTATGTACTCCAGAGATTCAGCTACAAAAAAGAGAGGAGAAAGAGACCTCAAAAAATGGACACTGTAATTTCAAACTGCAAATTAGATTTCGTCTTATTTGTATGAAAAGTCAAATTCAAGATCAGTGTGAGCTGTCATGGTGTCCAACCAGTAGCTAACTAATCCTACAGAGACACCTGCAGAGCCATTAAGGAGACTTCTGAACTCCTATTGACAATTACCTTGACAATGATCTTCTCTAATGCTGAAGATGGTAAACCAATTCCTCAGTATGAAGGATAATCTGTGTTTGGAGTCGTGAACAATTTTTAAGGCAGACAAAAATAAAAGCTGTCTTCCAATTTAAAACCTACGTGGTTGTTTCCAGCCAAAATGTTATAACAGGGACTGGATTTACCCTCTTCTGAAACTTAAAAAAATGAACAAAATATACGAAACAATTATTTTTAGACATTGGATATTGGATAGCACAGGACAGTGACCTAAGAGATGGGAAACTAAAAAAAAAAAAAAAAAAAAAAAAA